>NC_074668.1:26863791-27163791 GCF_029448725.1 Salvelinus fontinalis | reverse complement strand
TCATTTTTCCAACGATTGTTTACAGACAGATTATTTCACTTATAATTCGCTGTATCACAATTCCAGTGGGTCAGAAGTTTACATACACTAAATTGACTGTGCCTTTAAACCGCTTTGAAAATTCCAGAAAATGATGTCATGGCTTTAGAAGCTTCTGATAGGCGAATTGGCATCATTTGAGTCAATTGGAGGTGTACTTGTGTATGTATTTCAAGGCCTACCTTCAAACTCAGTGCCTCTTTGCTTGACATTATTGGAAAATCAAAGGAAATCAGCCAAAACCTCATAAAAAGAATTGTCTGATTCATCCTTGGGAGCAATTTCCAAACGCCTTAAGGTACCACGTTCATCTGTAGAAACAATAGTACGCAAATATAAACACCATGGGACCATGCAGCCGTCATACCGCTCAGGAAGGAGACGTGTTCTGTCTCCTAGAGATGAACGTACTTTGGTGCGAAAAGTGTGAATCAATCCCAGAACAACAGCAAAGGCCCTTGTGAAGATGCTGGGGGAAACGGGTACAAAAGTATCTATATCCAGAGTAAAACAAGTCCTATATCGACCTAACCTGAAAGACTCTCTCAGCAAGGAAGAAGCAACTGCTCCAAAACCGCCATAAAAATGTCAGACTACGGTTTGCAACTGCACATGGGAACAAAGATCGTACTTTTTGGAGAAATGTCCTCTGGTCTGATGAAACAAAAATAGAACTGTTTGGCTATAATGACCATCGTCATGTTTGGAGGAAAAAGGGGGAGGCTCCCAACACCCTCCCAACCGTGAAGCACGGGGTGGGAGCATCATGGTGTGGGGGTGCTTTGCTGCAGGAGGGACTGTTGCAATTCACAAAATAGATGGCATCATGAGGTAGGAAAATGATGTGGATATAAGCTTGTGGAAGGCTACCCAAAACATTTGACCCAAGTTAAACAATTTAAAGGCAATGCTACAAAATACTAATTGAGTGTATGTTAACTTCTGACCCACTGGGAATGTGATGAAAGAAATAAAAGATGAAAAAAATTATTCTCTCTACTATTATTCTGACATTTCACATTCTTAAAATAAAGTGGTGATCCTAACTGGCCAAAGACAGGGAATTTTTACTAAGATTAAGTGTCAGGAATTGTGAAAAACTGAGTTTAAATGTATTTGGCTGAGGTGTATGTAAACTTCCGAATTCAACTGTAAATGACCAGCAGGGTCAGATTTTAATCACAGTGGTTGTAGAGGGTGAAACAGGTCAGTAACTCAAAACAAACTGCCCTTGAAATATTATTTATATGTTCATCAAAAGAGAGATCAGGGTCCAGAGTAATGAAGAGGTCCTTCACAGTTTTATTTCAAATGACTGTACAACCATCAAGATTAATTTTCAGATCAAACCGCATTTCGCTTTGTTTTTTGGGACATAGAACTAGCATCTCAGTTTCGTCCGAGTTTAAAAGTAAAACATTTACCACTATCTACTTCCTTATGTCTGAAACAGAGGCTTCCAGGGTAGGCAAATTCTAGGCTTCCCCATGTTTCATAGAAATGTTCAGCTGTGTGTCGTCCACATAGCAGTGAAAGTTGACATTGTCTTTCCGAATGACATCACCAAGGGGTAGAAAATATGTTGAAAACAATAGTGGTCCTATAACAGAACCTTGAGGAACACTGAAACTTACAATTGATTTGTCAGAGGAAAAACCATCCACTGAGACAAACTGATATCTTTCTGTATGTAGTAGTGTGTCTGTATGTGTGCATCTATCACTTACACTTGTCAGTACATACAACAAGTAAGTCACAGGGGAGAGAGGCGTTGTGCAGTCAGGTGTTGCTTAATTTGTTTTTTGAAACCAGGTTTGCTGTTCACTTTTGCTATATGAGATGGAAAGTAATTCCATGCACTCATGACTCTGTATAATACTGTATGTTTCCTTGGATTTGTTCTGGACCTGGGGACTGTGAAAATACCCTTGGTGGCATGTCTGGTGGGGTACGTGTGTGTGTAAGAGCTGTGTGTAAGTTGACTGTGCAAACCATTTGGAATTTCCAACACATTCATGTTTATTTTAAAAACAACTCTTAGACAAGAGAGGCATGCATAGTATTAACATAAGCCCTCTGATTACAATGAAGAGCAAGACGTGCCGCTCTGTTCTGGGCCAGCTGCAGCTTAAATAGGTATTTCTTTAAGCACTTGACCATATGACTGGACAATAATCAAGATAAGATAAAAATAGAGCCTGCAGGACTTGCTTTGTGGAGTATGGTGTCAAAAAAGATGAGCATCTCTTTATTACGGACAGACTTCTTTCAAAATGTTTACCTTTATTTAACTAGGCAAGTCAGTTAAGAACACATTTTTATTTACAATGACCATCTTTACAACCATTGCATCTATATGTTTTGACCATGACAGGTAATAACAAGCAATAACACTCTAAAATTACTTGTCCTCTTGCTCAGTTGTGCACCGGGGCCTCCCACTCCTCTTTCTATTCTGGTTAGAGCCCGTTTGCGCTTTTCTGTGAAGGGAGTGGTACACAGCGTTGTATGAGATCTTCAGTTTCTTTGCAATTTCTTGCATGGAATAGCCTTCATTTCCCAGAACAAAAATAGACTGACGATTTTCAGAAGAAAGAACTTTGTTTCTTGCCATTTTGTCCCTGTAATCGAACCCACAAAAAATCAAACCCAACAGTTTTCAGCTGTGCTAACATAATTGCATAAGAGTTTTCTAATGATCAGTTAGCTAATCCAAGTTTATCATTTTAAAAAGCTAACACGACATGCCATTGGAACACAGGAGTGATGGTTGCTGATATTTGGTCTCTGTACGCCTATGCAGATATTCCATAAAAAACAGCCGTTTCCAGCTACAATAGTCATTTACAACATTAACAATGTCTAGACTGTATTTCTGATCAATTTGATGTTATTTTAATGGACAAAAAAATAGCTTTTCTTTCAAAAACAAGGACATTTCTAAGTGGCCCCAAACTTTTGAACGGTAGTGTAATTATTCAAAACAAAAGGTTAAGGTCAATAATATCAAATCCTGCACTGAAATCGAACAGTACAGCTCCCACAATCTTATTATCAAGTTCAACCAATCATCAGTCATTTGTGTCAGTGCAGTATATGTTGAGTCCCCTTCTCTATAAACATGCTGAAAGTCTGTTGATTAGTTTACAGAGAAATAGTATTGTATTTGGTCAAACACAATTATTTTCCAACAGTTTGCTGAGCTGGCAGCAAGCTGATAGGTCTTCTGTTAGAACCAGTAAAGGTCGCTTTACCACTCTTCAGTAGCGGAATGACTTTGGCCTCCCTCCAGGCCTGAGGACAAACACTTTCCTCTAGGGTCAGATTAAAAATATGACAGATAGAAGTGGCTGTAGAGTTAGCTACCATCCTCAGTAGCTTTCCATTTATATAAGTTGTCAATGCCAGGAGGTTTATCATTATTGCTCGATAACAATCATTTTCCAACCTATCTCACACTAACTTTACAAAATTAAAATGCTTTTCTTTCATTATTTTTTATTTTAATCCATGAATACGATGGCTCACTGTTTGTTGTTGGCATTTCCTGCCTAAATTCGCCCACTTTGCCAATGAAGTAATCATTAAAATAATTGGCAACGCCAAATGATTTAGTCATGAATAAGCCATCTGATGCATAGAATGCAAGATTTTACAAATATTTGCCATATTCTAATAGGCTACACAAGCATTTCGCTACACCGCAATAACATCTGCTAAATATGTGTATGCGACCAATACAACTTGATTTGACTTGAGGCTAATTATCATGTGACAACCAGAGGAGACTGGTGAGGGGAGCTATAGGAGGATAGGCTCATTGTAATCGCCGGAATGGAATTAATGGAATGGACTCAAACATTTAATTCCATTCCAGCCTTTACAATGAGCCAGTCCTCCAATAGCTCCTCCCACCAGCCTCCTCTGTTGCCAAGGTATAGCCACGATCCTTGCCATGGTGAAATTTGCAGTCGTGTAGATCTGAAATAATTGGATGGTGAAACTTGCATCCAAAGAACCAGAAAAGCAGGACAAAGCGATTCAGGCATTCTTTAGCTAACAGTAGGCATTTAGAATTAAATATGTAGTGGAGCTTTATAGTTACGTGATGGCATAAAATAGAGGTGCTACTGTCAGAGGTTGAGTACAATCAAAAGGTTTTATTTGGCTTGACCAGTAAAAATAAAAACATAGTTACAAATAGAGGACCGTTAGGATAATTCAAGTTGCTTTTGCAATGGAAAATGTACTTCAAATGAGTAGGCAACACTCACCAGCAAGCCATTCAACCTCAATAGTTCCTTCCTGTAGGCGTATAGACAGTAGTGGTACATTTGTTAAATCACCGGGGAAGCCATGCATTGTGATAATTGCGTTGTTTGCTCTATAACCTGTTAGTTCACATGGCTTGATACCGGGTGCTGTATCTGTACAGCACTTCAAGATATTAGCTGATGTACGAAGGGCTATATAAAATAAACTTGATATAGGCATAAGGCAAAGACCATAAGAAGACAGTGGCAGAATAAATTCAACCACACATTTGTTTCATTACAAAACCGTCGAGAAATATCTGTCCGGTGAAGTCCACAAAACATACTGCATGTAACTAACACTTACATTACATACATCAAATACTTTAAAGTACTACTTAACTCATTTTGGGGGGTATCTGTACTTTACTTAACTATTTATATTTTTTTATATTTTTACTTTTTCTTCACTACATTCCTTAAGAAAAGATTGTACTTTTTACTCCATACATTTTCCTTGACACCCAAAGGTACTCGTTACATTTTGAATGCTTAGCAATACAGGAAAATAGTCAAATTCACATGCTTATCAACCGAACATCCCTGGTCATCCCTACTGCCTCTTATCTGGCGGACTCACTAAACACACATGCTTAATTTGTAAATTATGTTTGAATGTTGAAGAGTGCCCGTGGCTTTCCGTAAATTAAAAAAACAAGAAAATGGTGCCATCTGCTTTGCTTAATATAAGGAATTTGATATGATTCATACTTTTACTTTTGATATTTAACCTTTTACGGGGGCAGCCCGACACCGGTACACATATGACAACATCCAGCTCAAAGTGCAGGGCGCGAAATTCAAAATCTATTTTTTTTAAATATTTAACTTTCACACATTAACAAGTCCAAGACACCAGATGAAAGGTGTACATCTTGTGAATCAAGCCAACATGTCCGATTTTTAAAATGTTTTACAGGGAAGACAAAATATGTAAATCTATTAGCTAACCACGTTAGCAAAAGACACAACTTTTCTAACTCCATCAGTTTCTTACTCCATCAGGTGCTATCACAAATTCGACCAAATAAAGATATAAATAGCCACTAACCAAGAAACAAATTCATCAGATGACAGTCTGATAACATATTTATTGTATAGCATATGTTTTGTTCGAAAAATTTGCATATTTCATGTATAAACCATAGTTTACATTTCAGCTACAATCCGAAATTGCACCGAAAGCAGACATAATATTTACAGACACCAACGTCAAATAGCTAATTACTCATCATAAAACATTTCTGAAAAATACATAGTCTGCAGCAATTGAAAGACAGGCATCTTGTGATTCCAAACAATATTTCCGATTTATTAAATGTTTTACAGCGAAAACAAAATGTATCGCTATATTAGCGTAGCTACAATAGACAGACACAATTGGGCGCCCACGGCCAGTTCACATGCACGACAGATATATGAAATAACATCATGAAATGGGTCTTACTTTTGCTGATCTTTCATCAGAATGTTGAAGAAGGTGTCCTCTGTCCAGATGAGTCGTTGTTTCGATTCAGAATGGCAAATTTCCCTCTTCAATTAGCATTGGCACTAGCCGAGTGGCATAAATTTCTCCAACGTAAACACAGTCAGAGGACGGAACACGGCAAAACTCCCGAATAAAGTTTCAATAATCTGATTAAACTATATTGAAAAAACATACATTACGATGATATGGTCACATGTATCAAAAAAAATTCGAGCCGGAGATGTTAGCCGTTCGTTACCAAGGCAAAACAGAAGTCAATCCCACTTCCTTCAGAGTACCGGAAGTGGACGGTCACGTCAAAGAAATAGTTTTTTTTCCACCACAGAACAAGATGAGCACAAAAATTTCTTCTCTGACATCCTCTTTACACCAATAGGAAGGCGTATAGAGTGTAAGTAGACTCCTAAGTGTCAAGACCATGTATAGGCATCAAGTTGAAAAGAGCATCGATTTCTGACATTTCACTTCCTGGTCAGGAAAAGTGCTGCAGAAGGACTTCTGTTTCACTCAGAGAAATAATTCCAACTGGTTTAGAAACTAGAAAGTGTTTTCTATCCAAAAAGAATAATAATATTCATATTGTACGAGCAAGATTTGAGTAGGAGGCCGTTTGAAATGGGCACGATTTCACTGGCTACTCAACACTTTGCCTTGCAGCCATAAGAAGTATATTTTTAACCAAATATTTGTATACATTTTCTACAGTAGAATTTTACTAGGTGACTTTACTTTTACTTGAGTCATTTTCTATTAAGGTATTTTTACTCAAGTATGATAGTTGGGTACTTTTCCCACCAATGCCAACAGCATGGCCAAGAATGGTAATGTTTCCGACATTTTCATAATACTAAAAAACGATTGATTTAGAATAGAGAGTTACCGCAAGATATAAAGAAAACAGGACCTGCCTCCACTATTCCAGCACTAATTGCCTATGCTTAGTCGAATACAGTGACAACTAAAAAAACTATTTAGTCCAATCAACGTAAGCTAAATATGATGTGGCTGTCCATGGTACTGATTTGTGTGTGTGTGTGTGTGTGTGGTGTGTGTGTGCGTGCGTGCGTGCAGGCAAGTCGATAAAAAAATTGTTGACTCACCCTACTTGTAGAGAAACGCAAATGCCATCCTTTCTCATGTTGCCTAAACGTTCTATAACTATAATCAGTAGAGGCTGCTGAGGGGAGGATGGGTCATAATAATGGCTGGAACAGAGCAAATGGATTAGCATCAAACACATGGAAACAATGTGTTTGATGTATTTGGTACCATTCCACCAATTCTGCTCCAGCCATTACCATGAGCCCGTCCTCCCTAATTAAGGTGCCACCAACCTCCTGTGTCTGTCATACAGTACACACGTTTAGTTTTTGTTGTCCCAGGCTACATTGCTGAAATGCTTGGTCGATGCCTAACTCTTTCATGGGCAACAATGCACCAGGCCAACTAGTTAACCTGAGCCTACTACATCTAGCTACATGTTTAACTTCCGTCCTCTCAGGCCAGGGGCACAATGTATGAATTTATGGTTGGATCAGATTTACCGTTATCATTGGCCAGTATGGAGAATTAAGCAAAACCACAAGTCCAAATCCCTATCTCCATCAATGGCTAATTTAGGAAAGGGACGATTTAAACAATGGCGGCAGCTGAGGAGGAGAACGGCTCATAATAATGGACGGAATGGAGTAAATGGAAGGAATATCAAAAACATGGTTGTCATGTGTTTGATTTCACTCCATTCCATCTATTGTACTCCATTCCAGCCATTATTATGAGCCATTCTCCCCTCAGCAGCCTTCACTAGATTTAAAGTAGTTAGCTAGCAACCAGAGGACAACAAAAACACAACGAGATGCAACAATTCAAATGTTCTATCAATGACGTTTAGTTTCTGAAGTGATCAAATCAAATCAAATTGTATTTGTCACATGCGCCGAATAGAACAAGTGTAGACCTTACCGTGAAATGCTTACTTACATGCCCTTAATCAATAGTGCAGGTCAAGAAGAGTTAAGTAGAAAATAAAAAAATATAAAAATAACACAATAACATAACAATAACGAGGCTATATACTGTACAGGGGGTACCGGTGTGGAGTCAGTTGAGGTAATATGTACATGTAGGTAGATTTGATTAATTGTTCAGCAATCTTATGGCTTGAGAGTAGAAGCTGTTAAGGAGCCTTTTGGTCCTAGACTTGGCGTTCCGGTACCGCTTGCCGTACGGTAGCAGAGAAAACAGTCTATGACTTGGGTGACTGGGGTCTATAACCATTTTATGGTCTTTCCTCTGACACCACCTATTATATAGGTCCTGGATTGCAGGAAGCTTGGCCCCAGGGATGTACAGGGCTGTTCGCACTACCCTGTATAGCGCATTACGGTCAGATGCTGAGCAGTTGCCATACCAGGCGGTGATGTAACTGGTCAGGATGCTCTCATTGGTGCAGCTGTAGAACTTTTTGAGGATCTGGGGACCCATGCCAAATCTTTTCAGTCTCCTGAGGGGGAAAAGGTTTTGTTGTGCCCTCTTCACAATGGTCTTGGTGTGTTTGGACCACGATAGATTGTTGGTGATGTGGACACCAAGGAACTTGAAATTCTCGACCCGCTCCACCACAGGCCCGTTGATGTTACTGGGGGCCTGTTTAGCCCGTCTTTTCCTGTAGTCCACGATCAGCTCCTTTGTCTTGCTTACGTTGAGGGAGATGTTGTTGTCCTGGCACCACACTGCCAGGTCTCTGACCTCCTCCCTATAGGCTGTCTCACTGTTGTCGGTGATCAGGCCTACCACTGTTGTGTCGTCAGCAAACTTAATGATGGTGTTGGAGTCGTGTTTGGCCACGCAGTTGTGGGTGAACAGGGAGTACAGGAGGGGACTAAGTACACACCACTGAGGGGCTTCAGTGTTGAGGATGAGCGTGGCAGACGTGTTGTTGCCTACCCTTACCACCTGGAGGCGGCCCATCAGGAAGTCCAGGATCCAGTTGCCGTGTGAGGTGTTAAGTCCCAGGGTCCTTAGCTTAGTGATGAGCTTCATTGGCACAATGGTGATGAACGCTGAGTTGTAGTCAATGTGTCATGTTTTTGATCATCATGTCTTGTCCCTGTGCTTCCCTCTGCTGGTCTTATTAGGTTCTTTCCCTCTTTTCTATCCTTCTCTCTCCTCCTCCCTTTCTCCCTCTCCCGCTCTCTCTCTATCGTTCCGTTCCTGCTCCCAGCTGTTTCTCATTCTCCTAACGACCTCATTTACTCTTTCACACCTGTCCCCTATTTTTGCCCTCATTAGAGTTCCTATTTCTTGCTCTGTTTTCCGCTTCAGTCCTTGTCGGATTCTTGTTTGATGTTTGCTGTTCAGTGTCCTTGTTCCGCCCTGTCGTGTTTTTGCCTTCATCAGATGCTGCATGTGAGCAGGTGTCTAGTGGTCGCGTCTCCAGTCGTTCATCTCTACTGACGAGAGGATTTCAGTTTTCCTGTTTTGTTTTTACCTTAGATATATCAGGAGTATCGTTTTTGTCTAAGACTGGAATAAAGACTCTGTTTCTATTACGTCGCTTTTGGGTCCTCCTTCATCAGCATAACAGAAGAATCCGACCAAGAATGGACCCAGCGACTACGGATTCTCGCAAGACTGCCATTGAGATCCAGGGAGAAATGCTCGGTAGACACGAGCAGGAATTGTCTGCTGCTCGTCATGCCGTTGAGACCCTGGCCGCTCATGTCTCCGATCTCTCAGGACAGTTTCAGAGTCTTCGTCTCGTGCCACCAGCTACTTCCTGGTCTTCCAAGTCTCCGGAACCTAGGGTTAATAACCCACCTTGTTACTCTGGGCAGCCCACTGAGTGTCGCTCCTTTCTCACCCAGTGTGATATTGTGTTCTCTCTCCAGCCCAACACATACTCAGGAGAGAGAGCTCGGATCGCTTACGTCATATCGCTCCTGACTGGTCGGGCTCGGGAGTGGGGCACAGCTATCTGGGAGGCAAGGGCTGAGTGTTCTAACGTTTATCAGAACTTTAAGGAGGAGATGATACGCGTTTTTGATCGTTCTGTTTTTGGGAAGGAGGCTTCCAGGGTCCTGGCTTCCCTATGTCAAGGTGATCGATCCATAACGGATTACTCTATAGAGTTTCGCACTCTTGCTGCATCCAGTGACTGGAACGAGCCGGCGTTGCTCGCTCGTTTTCTGGAGGGACTTCACGCTGAGGTTAAGGATGAGATTCTCTCCCGGGAGGTTCCTTCCAGCGTGGACTCTTTGATTGCACTCGCCATCCGCATAGAACGACGGGTAGATCTTCGTCACCGAGCTCGTGGAAGAGAGCTCGCGTTAACGGTGTTTCCTCTCTCCGCATCTCAACCATCTTCTCCCATCAGCTCAGAGACTGAGCCCATGCAGCTGGGAGGTATTCGCATCTCGACTAAGGAGAGGGAACGGAGAATCACCAACCGCCTTTGTCTCTATTGCGGTTCTGCTGGACATTTTGTCATATCATGTCCAGTAAAAGCCAGAGCTCATCAGTAAGCGGAGGGCTACTGGTGAGCGCTACTACTCAGGTCTCTCCATCAAGATCCTGTACTACCTTGTCGGTCCATCTACGCTGGACCGGTTCGGCTGCTTCCTGCAGTGCCTTGATAGACTCTGGGGCTGAGGGTTGTTTTATGGACGAAGCATGGGCTCGGAAACATGAGATTCCTCTCAGACAGTTAGGGAGGCCCACGCCCATGTTCGCCTTAGATGGTAGTTCTCTCCCCAGTATCAGATGTGAGACACTACCTTTAACCCTCACAGTATCTGGTAACCACAGTGAGACCATTTCCTTTTTGATTTTTCGTTCACCTTTTACACCTGTTGTTTTGGGTCATCCCTGGCTAGTATGTCATAATCCTTCTATTAATTGGTCTAGTAATTCTATCCTATCCTGGAATGTTTCTTGTCATGTGAAGTGTTTAATGTCTGCTATACCTCCTGTTTCTTCTGTCCCCTCTACTCAGGAGGAACCTGGTGATTTGACAGGTGTGCCGGAGGAATATCATGATCTACGCACGGTCTTCAGTCGGTCCAGAGCCAGCTCTCTTCCTCCTCACCGGTCGTATGATTGTTGTATTGATCTCCTTCCGGGGACCACTCCTCCTCGGGGTAGACTATTCTCTCTGTCGGCTCCCGAACGTAAGGCTCTCGAGGATTATCTGTCTGTTTCTCTCGACGCCGGTACTGTGGTGCCTTCTTCCTCTCCCGCCGGAGCGGGGTTTTTCTTTGTTAAGAAGAAGGACGGTACTCTGCGCCCCTGCGTGGATTATCGAGGGCTGAATGACATAACGGTTAAGAATCGTTATCCGCTTCCCCTTATGTCGTCAGCCTTCGAGATGCTGCAGGGAGCCAGGTTCTTTACTAAGTTGGACCTTCGTAACGCTTACCATCTCGTACGCATCAGAGAGGGGGACGAGTGGAAAACGGCGTTTAACACTCCGTTAGGGCATTTTGAATACCGGGTTCTGCCGTTCGGTCTCTCTAATGCTCCAGCTGTCTTTCAGGCATTAGTTAATGATGTACTGAGAGACATGCTGAACATCTTTGTTTTTGTTTACCTTGACGATATCCTGATTTTTTTCACCGTCACTCGAGATTCATGTTCAGCACGTTCGACGTGTACTCCAGCGCCTTTTAGAGAATTGTCTCTACGTGAAGGCTGAGAAGTGCGCCTTTCATGTCTCCTCTGTCACTTTTCTCGGTTCTGTTATTTCCGCTGAAGGCATTCAGATGGATCCCGCTAAGGTCCAGGCTGTCAGCGATTGGCCTGTTCCTAAGTCACGTGTCGAGTTGCAGCGCTTTCTCGGTTTCGCTAATTTCTATCGGCGTTTCATTCGTAATTTCGGTCAAGTGGCTGCCCCTCTCACAGCTCTGACTTCTGTCAAGACTTGCTTTAAGTGGTCCGGTTCCGCCCAGGGAGCTTTTGATCTCCTCAAGAAGCGTTTTACATCCGCCCCTATCCTTGTTACTCCTGACGTCACTAAACAATTCATTGTCGAGGTTGACGCTTCAGAGGTGGGCGTGGGAGCCATTCTGTCCCAGCGCTTCCAGTCTGACGATAAGGTTCATCCTTGCGCTTACTTTTCTCATCGCCTGTCGCCATCGGAACGCAACTATGATGTGGGTAACCGCGAACTGCTCGCTATCCGCTTAGCCATAGGCGAATGGCGACAGTGGTTGGAGGGGGCGACCGTTCCTTTTGTCGTTTGGACTGACCATAAGAACCTTGAGTACATCCGTTCTGCCAAACGACTTAATGCACGTCAAGCTCGTTGGGCGTTGTTTTTCGCTCGTTTCGAGTTCGTGATTTCCTATCGCCCGGGGAATAAGAACACCAAGCCTGATGCCTTATCCCGTCTCTTTAGTTCTTCTGTGGTTTCTACCGACCCCGAGGGGATTCTTCCTGAAGGGCGTGTTGTCGGGTTGACTGTCTGGGGAATTGAGAGACAGGTAAAGCAAGCACTCACTCACACTGCGTCGCCGCGCGCTTGTCCTAGTAACCTTCTGTTTGTTCCTGTCTCTACTCGTCTGGCTGTTCTTCAGTGGGCTCATTCTGCCAAGTTAGCTGGCCACCCCGGCGTTCGGGGTACGCTTGCTTCTATTCGCCAGCGGTTTTGGTGGCCTACTCAGGAGCGGGACACGCGCCGTTTCGTGGCTGCTTGTTCGGACTGCGCGCAGACTAAGTCAGGTAACTCTCCTCCTGCCGGTCGTCTCAGACCGCTTCCCATTCCTTCTCGACCATGGTCTCACATCGCCTTAGACTTTATTACCGGTCTGCCTTCGTCTGCGGGGAAGACTGTGATTCTTACGGTTATCGATAGGTTCTCTAAGGCGGCACATTTCATTCCCCTCGCTAAGCTTCCTTCCGCTAAGGAGACGGCACAAATCATCATTGAGAATGTGTTCAGAATTCATGGCCTCCCGTTAGACGCCGTTTCAGACAGAGGTCCGCAATTCACGTCACAGTTTTGGAGGGAGTTCTGTCGTTTGATTGGTGCTTCCGTCAGTCTCTCTTCCGGATTTCATCCCCAGTCTAACGGTCAAGCAGAAAGGGCCAATCAGTCGATTGGTCGCATTTTACGCAGCCTTTCGTTTCGAAACCCTGCGTCTTGGGCAGAACAGCTCCCCTGGGCTGAGTACGCTCACAACTCGCTTCCTTCGTCTGCTACCGGGCTATCTCCGTTTCAGAGTAGTCTTGGTTACCAGCCTCCTCTGTTCTCGTCCCAGCTCGCCGAGTCCAGCGTTCCCTCCGCTCAGGCTTTTGTCCAACGTTGTGAGCGCACTTGGAGGAGGGTCAGGTCTGCACTTTGCCGTTACAGGGCGCAGACTGTGAGAGCCGCCAATAAACGTAGGATTAAGAGTCCTAGGTATTGTCGCGGTCAGAGAGTGTGGCTTTCCACTCGTAACCTTCCCCTTACGACAGCTTCTCGCAAGTTGACTCCGCGGTTCATTGGTCCGTTCCGTGTCTCTCAGGTCGTCAATCCTGTCGCTGTGCGACTGCTTCTTCCGCGACATCTTCGTCGCGTCCACCCTGTTTTCCATGTCTCTTGTGTCAAGCCTTTTCTTCGCGCTCCCGTTCGTCTTCCCTCCCCCCCTCCCGTCCTTGTCGAGGGCGCACCTATTTACAAGGTACGGAAGATCATGGACATGCGTTCTCGGGGACGTGGTCACCAGTATTTAGTGGATTGGGAGGGTTACGGTCCTGAGGAGAGGAGTTGGGTTCCATCTCGGGATGTGCTGGACCGTTCGTTGATTGATGATTTCCTTCGTTGCCGCCAGGGTTCCTCCTCGAGTGCGCCAGGAGGCGCTCGGTGAGTGGGGGGGTACTGTCATGTTTTTGATCATCATGTCTTGTCCCTGTGCTTCCCTCTGCTGGTCTTATTAGGTTCTTTCCCTCTTTTCTATCCTTCTCTCTCCTCCTCCCTTTCTCCCTCTCCCGCTCTCTCTCTATCGTTCCGTTCCTGCTCCCAGCTGTTTCTCATTCTCCTAACGACCTCATTTACTCTTTCACACCTGTCCCCTATTTTTGCCCTCATTAGAGTTCCTATTTCTTGCTCTGTTTTCCGCTTCAGTCCTTGTCGGATTCTTGTTTGATGTTTGCTGTTCAGTGTCCTTGTTCCGCCCTGTCGTGTTTTTGCCTTCATCAGATGCTGCATGTGAGCAGGTGTCTAGTGGTCGCGTCTCCAGTCGTTCATCTCTACTGACGAGAGGATTTCAGTTTTCCTGTTTTGTTTTTACCTTAGATATATCAGGAGTATCGTTTTTGTCTAAGACTGGAATAAAGACTCTGTTTCTATTACGTCGCTTTTGGGTCCTCCTTCATCAGCATAACACAATGAACAGTGTTCTCACATAGGTGTTCCTTTTGTCTAGTTGGGAAAGGGCAGTGTGGAGTAGGATGCCATTGGTCTGAAGCCAAATCCAAATCCAATCCCTTGACACTTTTTTTTGGTGCGCCAGGAACATTCACAGCTGAGCTCAACGCTGATTGGCTATTATTATATTTTATTTTTTTATCAAGGGAGGACAAATGCTTTGCTGACTTCCATTGCATTTAATGATGCGGGCGGCAACAATGTCATACTCTTTTTGACCAGACAGCATCAGATAGATACCTACACATACTGAGACAGAGGCGCACAGTTTTGTTTGCTCGGATGCTGTGTCCGGTGAGATCCATTCAGCCTCTTGCGAATTGAAGGAAATGTATGAAACACAGAAAGATACATAATTTAGTATGTATTTTTCTTGGTACATTTTTGGGGGAAGCCTGGCTTTTCTTAGCATTCGTGAATATACACCACTGCGTATAGGCCAACATTGTTGTTCTGCAGAATGAACGAGTTGTGCATTCCACCTGGCCACCACATTCAGCAGCGTCTGTTGCGCATCACATATCACCTGAGCTATATTTCCATGAACTTGTCAAGTGATTTTTTTGTCAACATTTATATAGTTCACATTGATAATAGATGTAACGGCGGGTGAGTGAAATGAGTGAGGAGTCAAATGCAGAGAGCGAAATGAACGGGAAAACGCTTTAATGTCCTTCAAAACGTAACAGGTCCAAAACATGGGTGAATGCCCAAAACACTGGCGCTAAACAAACCCCAAACCTCGTTACAAACACTGGACAGCGAAAACCCAAAACAAGACACAATACATCACCAAACGTAACAACCAACAAGCCCGCATAAACACCAGCGAGCAAAACGAACATAAATAGCACCCATCCCAAAACCCCAACAAGAAACAGGTGAAAACAATTAGACAGAAATAAACGAAAAGGAAAAAGGGATCGGTGGCAGCTAGTAGACCGGCGACGACGACCGCTGAGCGCCACCCGAACAGGAAGGGGAGCCACCTTCGGTGGTATTCGTGACAATAGATCAGACAATTGACTGCTACGTGCATTTCCATTTAACTGTCTTGTGTATATATATATATATATATATAAACAGATGGACGTAATTACGTCACACATAATAACATGTGTGTTTCCATTACCCATTTAGGCAAATATCACATTAGAAATTGGCAACACCCTCCCACCTATCTTGTCTGCCTGGTCTCATAGATTAGACATAACATTGTACATTCAAGACACTCAAAGTGCTATGATACAGTATGTTATGTTTGGTATTGTTACATAAGACAAAATGTTACTAAAAGCAAAAATTATAGAAGGGTGGTTGGTCAGGGCAGATGCGTGGGCAAAGGTTGCTTTTTCGAATCTCATCACCGACAACTTTTGCATTTTAGCTACTTTGCAACTACTTCCCAGCTAGCAATTAGGAATCGGCCCAGAAGCGACCCTCTGATTGAATCAGCCCGGAATCGGGAGTCGGACTCGGCCCAGAATCAAAATCAATGACTGCCCAGAATCGGCCCAAGTACATCAGGCCGCTTTCGTCTACTTTGCCGGCATCTTACCAGAATCCCGCCAGAATCGACCTGATGAAAATGTAAATACATTTATACAAAATTACCCGATTTAGTCATTTCAAATATTACTAACATACATTTTATACAAACAAATTATACCCAGCCACAAAAACACATTTTGTGTCGAAGGAAACACCATACACCTGGTGACTGTGTCAGCATACATGCGCCACAGGAGTCGCTACAGCGCGATGGGACAAGGACATCCCGGCAAGCCAAACCCTCCCCTAACTCGGACGACGCTGGGCCAATTGTGCATCGCCTCGTGCGTCTCCCAGTTGTGGCCGGCACGGGTCTCGAACCAGCATCTGTAGCAACGCAGTTTGTACTACTCCATCCACAAAGTTTTTAATGCTTATCAATTGCCTTGCACAAAGTATCAAAATACTACACAGGACTCTTAAAGAATTTCATTCAAATGTTAATTGTATTTTTTGATCATAGTAACAATTAGAAAATATGGAAAAATAAATAATGAAATGTTAATTATATAAAGCAGCCCGTGTAATCATTTGTCAGAGAGTGGCATTTGGGCCAGATAACTATCACCGGAATCGGTCCGAGCCCCAAGTAATACATTTGGGCCAGATAACTCTCACCGGAATTGTCCCGAGCCCCAAGTAATACATTTGGGCCAGGTAACACACACCTTAATCGGCTCGAGACTCAAGTAATATATACATTGGACCAGATAACTCTCACCGGAATCGTCCCTAGCCCCAAGTAATACATTTGGGCCAGATAACTCACAACGGAATCGGCCACATGACGTCGGCCAAGTCTGACTCTCAGCCGAGTGCTCGACTCTCAGCCTGAATTGGGACAGATCCACTGTGCTAGCCGGGTTAGCACTTTTTAGCTACTCTGCAACTACTTAGCATGCTAGCTAACCCTTCCCCCTAACCCTATCCCTAACCTTAACACTTTTAATTAGCCCTTCCCCTAACCCTAACCCTTTCCCTAACACTTTAACCTAACTCCTAACCTTAACCCCTAACCTAGCTGAAATTAGCCACCTAGCAAATGTTAGCCACAAAAAAATTGGAATTCGTAATATATCAAACGTTTTGCAAATGGGTAATATATTAAAACTTGCACACCTGTACATCTGAAATAATTGGATGGTGAAACTTGCGTCCAGCCAACCATAAAAGCAAGTCGAAGCAATTCAGCCATTCTTGAAAGTCAGGACAAAGATCCTGCAAAGAAACATACATTTTATAGTTGGAAAAAAAGATTTAGCAGACAGTATGCTTTTAGAATTAAATGTGGAGTGGAGTTTCCTAGTAGGGTGGTCTATGTGTTGACATCAAGTGCCCGGCCTACCTTCAAAATGATTTGTCAATCCTCATTCATTCTGAAAACACAGTTTCTATCCTAATTTGTTGCAAAAAATAAAGTTAGTCAAAAAAAGTCCACCAGTGTCAAACGGATAAAAATGTTGTCGATCTTTAGATCTGAAGATGAATTAGATGAATCTGTTTGTGTAGCCACACAGGCAGGAAGACTGACAATAGTGAAGGTGTACAGGTGGTCACGGGTCAAGTGACTGAGAGGAATGGAGGAGACTGAGGCAGGAATTCTTTTAACCACAAAGTGGTACATTTACTGGATAGTGTGTGTGTGCTGCGTAACAAAGGAAACAGAATAACATGTATCAAATCAAATTCATAATCACAAAAGTCAAATCATAGAAACAATCACTCTCATTATTAACAACACGTTATAGCTTTATTCTAAAATGGATTTAAAAAATTGCACAAAATAAGAACTAAAATACTTTAATTACATTAGTTTCAGACCCTTTGCTATGAGATTCGAAATTGAGCTCAGGTGCATCCTGTTTCTATTGATCATCCTTGAGATGTTTCTACAACTTGATTGGAGTCTAACTGTGGTAAATTCAATTGATTGGACATGATTTGGAAAGGCACACACCTGCCTATGTAAGGTCCCACAGTTGAAAGTGCATGTCAAAGCACAGATCTGGGAAAGGGTACCAAAATATTTCTGCAGCATTAAAGGTCCCCAAGAACACAGTGGCCTCCATCATTCTTAAATGGAGGAAGTTTGGAACCACCAAGACTCTTCCTAGAGCTGGCCGCACGGCAAAACTGAGCAATTGGAGGACAATGGCCTTGGTCAGGGAGGTGACCAAGAACCCAATGGTCATTCTGACAGAGCTACAGACTTCTTCTGTGGAGATGGGAGAACCTTCCAAAAGGACAACAATTTCTGCAGCACTTCACCAATCAGACCTTTATATTAGAGTGGTCAGATGGAAGCAACTCCTCAGTTAAAGGCACATGACAGCCCACTTGGAGTTTGCCAAAAGGCACCTAAAGGACTCTCAGACCATGAAAAACAAGATTATCTGGTCTGATGAAACCAAGATTGAACTCTTTGGCCTCAATGCAAAGCGGCACATCTGGAGGAAACCCGGCACCATCCCTAAGGTGAAGCATGGTGGTGGCAGCATCATGTTTTTCAGCGGCAGGGAATGGGAGACTAGTCAGGATCGAGGGAAAGATGAACAGAGAAATCCTTGATGAAAACCTGCTCCAGATGCTCCGGACCTCAGACTGGGGCGATGGTTCACCTTCCAACAGGACAACAACCCTAAGCACTTAGCCAAGACAATGCAGGAGTGGCTTCAGGACAAGTCTCTGAATGTCCTTGACTGGCCTAGCCAGAGCCCGGACTTGAACCCGATCGAACATCTCTGGAGAGACCTGAAAATAGCTGTGCAGCGACGCTCCCCATCCAACCTGACAGAGCTTGAGAGGATCTGCAGAGAATTGGAGAAATACCCCAAATCCAGGTGTGCCAAGCTTGTTGCGTCGTACCCAAGATGACTCAAGGCTGTAATCGCTGCTAAAGGTGCTTCAACAAAGTACTGAGTAAAGGGTCTGAATACTTATGTAAATATGATCCATTGTTTATTTTTATTACATTTGCAAAAAATTATAATAAACAGTTTTTGCTTTGTCATTATGGGGTACTGTGTGTAGATTGATGAGGAAAATAACAATTTAATCCATTTTAGAACAAGGCTGTAACGTAACAAAATGTTGAAAAAGTAAAGGGGTCTGATAACTTTCCGAACGCACTGTATCAATGGCATAATTGTTCCGTGATGATCTGTAGGGCCGTGATCATTGTCCATTGATATAATACAATAGGTGTGAAGCGTGCACTCCAAGCCAGGCACCACGGTAATGACTATAAACAATAACTGATGACTAACTTTCCCGAGCACAGCATATAGTTCAGATAAAAGGTAAAAGATTTGGTGGCCTTACGTTGATTTGTGGACGCACATGTCTGGATTTGGGGGAGAGAAAGCAGCGAGGTCGGGCGGTGGCGATTTCCTCCTTTTAATTTACATTTTTTATTTTTTATTTGACCTTTATTTAACCATGTAGGCCAGTTGAGAACAAGTTCTCTTTTGCAACTGTGAACTGGCCAAGATAAAGCAAAGCAGTGCGACACAAACAACACATGAGTTGAGATCTGTCAGACATTTCCACCTGACCTAATTGAAGCTCTCTGGCCTTTTCCACAATAACATTTCTACTATAACTGCCATTTCAATTTTGCGACATTGCTTTTGTCGAATCAACCTGGGTCAATGGAAATATGCCTAGTAAGTGGGAGAAAGACTTTTCTGTTCACAAAGTTGAACTCCTTTTTGGATGGTGCTTTTATAGCGATGCAATGTTTGTGTTTGGTAACCCATTGATGACAAATAAACTCCTATTGACTTCAACCTCTTGTGCAATGGTGCATGGAAATTGTATGCTACTCTTCGTTTTGCTGATGATTGCATCCAAAACATTGGCTCGTCGAGGGCTGTGAGACCTGTTGCCAAAAACGCGATGGATAGTACTTGGATGTGCCCCGGAATGGCCTTAAAACCAATCCTACAAGATTGGTTTTGGGAAACGATATCTGATTATACAACCTGTCTCTAAAAACGCGCTCTCTGTGAAATGCAGCATGTGCCAAATCTTCCACCAGAGCAATATCAGCCATCTCTCATTCGATTTCCCATTATCTCCCTCTTTTATAGTATTTCAACAATGGTTTCACTTTCACACGTGCCTCTAATTTAATAAATAAGTGTACTTTATACAGATTATTATCGTAACAAATGCACTGATGTGGTCAAATGATATGATATTTGCCATACATTTTATTTGGCACAACATAATCTGAAACATTGCCAAAACAAACTGCAAATGCAACCAAGACGTTTGTAGATTCACAAGCTTGATGTAGTCATTGCCTGCTAGGAATAAATGTCTAAATACTAAACTTTTGACTACTTTAATACACATATAAGTGAATTTGTCCAAAAACTTATGACACCTTCAAATGGGGGGACTAGATACATAAAGTGCTTTCATTTATAAATGGTAAAACAGATATGTATGAAAATACCCAGAATTAAAAGGTGATATTCTGTACTTTCAACTGATATGAAACATTTGATCTCAAATCCAAAATGTTGGAGTATAGAGCCAAATGAAACATTTAAGCTTCACTGTCCAATATATAAATTAAGGAGTGTATTACTGTAATAACACCTAGCCCCTAATCTTATAACCCCCAATATGTAACTTTTTGGGTGACCAATTTTAAATAGAAATGTGAGTTATAGATCTGTCATTCTCATTGAAAGCAAGTCTAAGAAGCGGTATATCTGTTCTATGTGCAATAGTTCTATGCTTCCCTTGCGGAAGTTTCATTTTTGTGTCTTTTACTTTCAATTTTGTACACCAACTTCAAACAGCTGAAAATACAATACAGTATTTTTCATTATTGAAAAGATATTTCACAGTAGTTTAGATGGTACAATACATGCTGTGTGAGAATGCTATGTGAGAATGCTGTTCATTGACTACAGCTCAGCGTTTAACACCATAGTGCCCACAAAGCTCATAACTAAGCAAAGGACCCTGGGATTAAAGACCTCCCTCTGCAACTGAATCCTGGACTTCCTGATGGGCTGCCTCCAGGTGGAAAGGGTAGGCAACAACACATCTGCCACGCTGATCCTCAACACTGGGGCCCATCAGATGTGCATGCTTAGTCCCCTCCTGTAATCCCTGTTCACCTACAACTGCGTGGCCAAGCACGACTCCAACACCATCATTAAGTTTGCTGACGACACAACAGTGGTAGGCCTGATCACCGACAACAGTGAGGCAGCCTATAGGGAGGAGGCCAGAGACCTGGCAGTGTGGTGCCAGGACAACCTCTCCCTCAACGTGAGCAAGACAAATGAGCTGATCGTGGACTATAGGAAAAGGAGGGCCGAACAGGCCCCCATTAACATCGACAGGGCTGTAGTGGAGCGGGTTGAGAGTTTCAAGTTCCTTGGTGTCCATATCACCAACAAACTAGCATAGTCCAAACACACCAAGACCATTGTGAAGAGGGCACGACAACACCTTTCCCCCCCCAGGAGACTGAAAAGATGTGGCATGTGTCCCCAGATCCTCAAAAAGCTCAAGTCACCCAAGTCATACAGCAAGCGGTACCGAAGCACCAAGTCTAGGTCCAAAAGTCTCCTTAACAGCTTCTACCCTCAAGCAATAAGACTGTTGAACAATTAATCAAATGGCCACCCGGACTATTTACATTGACCCCCTCCCCTTGCTGCTACTCGCTGTTTATTATCTATGTATAGTCACTTTACCCCTACCTAAATTACCTCGACTAACCTGTCCCCCTCGCACATTGACTCGGTACCGGTACCCCTTGTAATTTTCTTGTTACTTTTTGATTACATTTTTTTTCTTTTTTACTTTCTTTTTTTGGTTATTTAGTAAATATTTTGTTAACTCTGTTTCTTGAACTGCAGTGTTAAGTGCTTGTAAATAAGCATTTCACAGTAAGGTCTACACCTGTTGTATTCGGCACATGAGAAATAAAATTGGATTTTAATTTGATTTACAATGATTCCCTACGCTTGCTTGTTTTCTCACATAAACTGAAATTAGTCAAACTATTTGCATTTCTGCATATTGCACCTTTAATAGAGTTTGAGCCCTTACTGTAAAACAAGAAAAAGTTACTCCAGACACCATTCCAAGTAATCATGTTCTTGCTGTAGATGCAATTTGTGTGACAAAAAAGCAATTGGATGCTGGAGGCTGTATCAAGAAGATTCAGGTCAATAAGTCACATTTAGATTTCCACGTGAAGGCATCAAACTGAGAGCAAAAGGCAATGAAAAATAATGAGCTACCGGTACTTCAACACTAATGAAATTGTAAGCCCCCCCCTCACACACACAAACACTTTGAGCATTCCTTTGGTTACTGCATGAACACCCTCCCTCGAGCACACCATCGTCATACTTGTGTATCACTTTTGATATACACTTTGATATTAACGTCGTCGTTAACAGACCTGCAGGAAAGCAGTGTGGAGAGGCAGGGGCGAAGTACACTGTCTACCGGTGTGCTAGCTAGCTATCTATCCCGCCTGCTGTGTATCGGAGTCCTATCTAGTTAGATAGCTAACTAACTAGCTAGCTAGTACACAGTGTCTTTCGCTCCTGCTTGCCAAACATCCCTTGCCGTCATTAACTGCAGGAAACCAGTACCTGACAGGCGTGGCAAAGATCACTGTCTACCGATGTCTTAGCTATTGTTAGCAAGTTAGCTAGCTACCTATCCCACTTGCTGTGTACTGGAGTCCTAACAAAGTAACTAGCTAACTAACTATCTAGCACCCAGTGCCGTTGTTAACAGATCTGCAGGAAAACAGTGCCTGATAGACGGGGAGAAGGACACTGTGTACCGTTGTCCTAGCTAGCTACCAGCTAGCTACCCCGCATCTTGTTCTGTGGGGTTTACTGGCGATTGGCATTCAACATTATGGTGCATTACCACCACCTACTATACTGGAGCGCCCCCGCCTCCTGTCTGTGTACTGGAGTCCTAGGAGTCCATCCTTCACGAAACATGTCCATTGTGACTGCGTATAATGAACCTATGTATTACTTAATTTGCAAATACTGACCATCTTTTTCATTTAGGTCAGATTTCTCCTCCTCGGCTACAGCACTCAAGGATGTATTTCAGGAGTTGAGTCAGATTTTGCAAAGTTGGCAAGCCAGCCAGTGGAGAGACGTTAATATCCTGACAGGGCTCATCCAAAGGTTATCCACCAAGAATCCTAACATAGCCTGTCATTTGTCAGCTGTCTGAAATTGTACCGTTCCCTGTATGCCCAAAAGTACACGAGGGTGCCATTTCATATTTGCACTCTGCGTGAAAGGGATGTCAAAGAGGGCAGAGAGAAACTTGTAATGACAACAAAGACACTTGCCGCATGCCATCCATGGCACCCGGTGCAGCTGTCTTTGTGAGTCATAGGATAGCGGCAGCTTTGTGTGTATGGTGAAGGCTTATTGATGAGACACCAACCAGATCTCATCTGTACCTGTGTCTTCCTCATAAGACCGTCCTGCAGGGCCAGACTAGACCTGTGGAGCTGCTGTGAAGAAGGCCTGAGCAGGTGCCACCACACTGCTCTGTGAACCACAGACACATACAGCACAGGGAGGCTATAGTTACGTTGACAGAGCACAACACAAACAAAGAACATCTAAGTGCATCACGTGAAATTCTCTCTTTTGAAGTAAAGGATTGTAAATTAAACTTGTTCTCCTTTACTGTTGCATCTTTGTCTGTGAGAAGACACAGGCCTATGCACTGTGACAGGGTACAGTGATGGTATTTTATTATCTGATGTTGTCTGAACTTCTTGATTTCGTGTTACGGCTGGTGTTTGGTCCACAGAGCCTTGTGCGTCGTCTCCTCCCGAGCCTGACATTAATTTCACCTCTGTGACTCAGTGGCGGCTGCTGCTACAGTGCTTGACATTCTAATGTAGAGCAAACAGCCGGCAGTCCACTGCCTCGCCCTCATCACCCAGCCGTTTAGATCTATCCCCCTCTCTCTCTCTTTCTCGCTCTCTCTCTCTGTTCTTTATTACCATGATTTCATTTGTGCTTACCCTTTAGCCTATTGTTTTCTGTGGAGGAAATGTGTACAGCTGATAGGTAAATCAGAAGCAAGATTAGACCACTGTGTGGATAGCAATGACCAATTTAAAGGTGAATTCCACATGTATTTGTAATAACTGGGTTGTATTACTGTAACTTTGCTAACACTTTACTTGACACCCAGAGTCATAACACATTATGCCACAGTCATAACCATGTCTTAACAGCTGACATAACGTGTCATAACCTATTATAATATGGTCCTAACACTGTCATGACACATATATTTAGACCCGTTATGACATATATTGCGTTATTTTATGGCTGGTTATGACAACTACATAAAAGTTGAAAACCCCACAAAACCTACAACGGTAGTTATTTTATAGCTGGTTATGACACCTACATAAGAGTGTCACAACCCACAAAACAGTATGTTTATGTTGTGTATATGTATATTTTAAATTGACATTCAATTATCATTGACATCACATTGATGTCAGACATGCTCTGTCGCTGATGACTGTGATGAATGTGTAGCACATGGGGATGTGTGAAACTTCATTAGCTAGCTTTTGAGGTGGCACGATTGGCTAAAACGCTTGAGGATGGCGGTCACGTGCGTTTGTCGAGGCAGAGGTCCCGAGTTCACACCAGGTACAGTATGGGCCGAATGGGGAACAAGTGGTACTCGCTAAGCAAACAGCGTGACGTCCTTTACAAATGTAGGAGCAGATTTCAGGTGCAAGACATCCTCATTTTGACTGATGACTAGCATAAGGGCATGTACGTGATAGGCCTATCTGGGTTATGTGATTATGATGGTCATAATGTGTATTGACAGTGTCACAAAGTGTATTTCTTTGTCCGAGTAAAGTGACACAGGATGGTCATAATGCTTCATGACAGTGTCATAAAGTGTGTTCTCTTAGTCTAAGTGAAGTGGCACAGGATGGTCATAATGCTTCATGACAGTGTCATAAAGTGTGTTCTCTTAGTCTAAGTGAAGTGACACAGCATGGTCATAATGCTTCTTGACAGTGTCATAAAGTGTGTTCTCTTAGTCTAAGTGAAGTGGCACAGGATGGTCATAATGCTTCATGACAGTGTAAAGAATTCATTACACCAAAGGATTTAAGAATCAAACTTTCAAATGAAAGGAAACTTCTTGGCAGGGAATTATCATATTTTTTATAAATGTAGGTTTTGACACTTTTATGTAGGCGTCATAGCCAGCCATAAAATAACGCAATATATGTCCCAACAGGTGTAAATATATGGGTCATGACTGTGTTATGACCATATTATGACAGGTTATGACAAGTTATGTCAGCTATTATGTCATAGTGTGTTATGACACTGGGTATCAAGTAAAGTGTTACCATAACTTTCTTTATTGTTTTGAGTTTTACTTACTTTCTTTTGTGTCTCTCTTGAAACAAAGGCCATCTGAGAATCAGATGCCGAGAGCCATGCCCCACAATGGCTCTGTAAGTCAGAGCAAAAATGAATCCTAGCTTGTGTTAATTACAACAGTGGTTGTGGCTGTTTGTCACACAGGAAAACAGTTGCTAAAAGACTGACCTGTGCCATAAGTTACTCAACTGGTTGCTCTGTAATAATGACCATAGTACAATGGTCTTTTACCACAATGTCTATTAAATTACCACCTACACTCTGTTCCTTACAATACACGCTCAAACAAAGGAAAGCATGCATTTTCACAGATGTATTATTTAGAAATATATAAGTCTGCGTGGCTGGAAGGGGAATAACGAGGCCCTAAACTTGGCTGCATGCACCTCTATTCTTCTCAGCCTGTTTCAACCATAATAACATGTCTGTCTGTCTGTCTGTCTGTCTGTCTGTCTGTCTGTCTGTCTGTCTGTCTGTCTGTCTGTCTGTCTGTCTGTCCTTGTGTTTGCCTGAAGGCTGTGGAGAATAGGATAGCAGCATTGATGACGCCCAAGGCTGAGCCCCATGGTGTATTGTGTGGGGGAAGTGAGTGTCTGTGAAGGAGACCTTTGGAATAAAAGCCTTCTCCCTGTGAGGTTTCCAGGTGAAGAAACGATTATGATCTCATAAAAGGAGACTCAATGCAAAGGCCTCCCCTGCATCACTCCCAAGTTGCCATGTCTGTCTGAATCCTCTTGATTTCCTCCTAATGGAAATGAACAGTGGGGGTAGTTGCATTTTAATTATGTTGTGGTTTTTTTGGCTTTGTTCATAAAGGAAACACAGCAGTCATGAAGCAGGGGAAAATATGACTTTCTAATACAGACACAGTGGGTCACACATGACAACAAAAGAAGACTGTTTGATGTCCAGAATGGTGAATCAGTATGGTGTGATAACTCATCGTTCCCACATCTCTGCCTGTCATACTGTAATGACGTGCATACAGTCATTTGTCTTCTGCTTTGTCTTACTCACCGCAGTTGCCTCCTTTACATACATCAGCCTACGGTGTGTGCTCCTTCTCTATGGCCTAGATACATACCAGTGCATTAGATAGCCATGACCATGTGTGACATACTGTACAGACAGCAGTAAAATCCATCCCCTCAATCCTCACCCTCTCTTCTCTTACATCATATACACTCCTGCTCTCACTTCTCCAGGAGTTGCTGATAGGTCTTGGTGCGTGAGGGAGAATACACATTAAAGACACTCAGATGATGGCTTAGGGAAAGCCTTGTAGGAGTTAGAAGAGAATAGATAGGGTTTTGAGGGCATGGACACTTGTAGTACGAGGTTTTCTGTTCTAACTGCCTCATTCCCCAGTCACCATTCATCATAACATGTAGGGTAAGGACAATGCTTTCTTCCAGTTGCAAACGTGACTAATGTTAGCTATGCATATGCTTAATAATTTAATAATGGCTTTCTGTTGTTTTAATGAACACGTCTGTGTTATGTATCGTCGTTACGTGGAAATGGCATTTCCGTTATGTTTTCGATGCTTCAACGGCTTCTTGATAAAGTAGCTGTTGTGCTGTGTGCCAGTCCTTCTGGTAATCCCCAGATGTTTGTTCTTCAAGTTAGGTCAATTATCTTTATCATCCTCTCCTAACAGCGGGAAGTTCTTGTCCTTGGATGTTACCTCCGCTAATATTAACTTCTGTGGTGACATTAATATAATGTCTCATTACATAAAGAATGTCTTGTTTGTCTGTCAACAAAATCTAATCTCAAAGCCCTGAAGTCTACCAGAATCAGACCTCAGCTCAAATATATTATAGCACTGATCTATGAATAAAATGGACTCAAACCATTTTGTATTCCCCACCTACACCAGGAAACTGACTGAATTCATCATGCAGAGGGAGGGACAAATGAATTACTGAATGTATGATTGTTCTGTAGCCTGAAGAGTTGAGCTGAATTTTAAAATGAGTGACCGCTGCTCCTGCTGCTCCAGAGTGGTGCACGGGTCTAAGGCACTGCATCTCAGTGCTTGAGGCGTCACTACAGACATCCTGGTTCGAATCCAGGCTGTATCACAACTGACCATGATTGCGAGTCCCATAGGGCGGCGCACAATTGGCCCAGCGTCGTCCGGGTTTGGCCGGTATAGGCCGTCATTGTAAATAAGAATTTGTTCTTAATTAACTGACTTGCCTAGTAAATAAAGGTTAAATAAAATAAAAAATATATATAACGTGCTCGGAAGTGACTAAGATTGCATGGGGGATATATTTGTTTACTGTGATAGTTAGCTCTGGATGTTTTTAATCCTCCTTGTTCATTCAGGAAATGTGTGACTCACATATTTAATTTCACACGTGATAGAAAGCACGCACTCCAACAGTGATTTTAGAATCAATGTACTGTATATACAGTGCCTTCAGAAAGTGTTCATTCCCCTTGACTAATTCCACATTTTGTTGTATTACAGCCTGAATTCAACATGGATTAAATATATTTTTTATCTCACCAATCTACACACAATACCCCATAATGACAAAGTGATAACGTGTTTTTAGAAATGTTTCCAAATGTCTTGAAAAGGAACTACAGAAATATCTCATTTACATAAGTATTCACAATCCTGAGTCAATACATGCTGGAATCACCTTTGGCGGTGATTACAGCTGTGAGTCTTTCTGGGTAAATCTCTAAGAGCTTTGCTCAGCTGGATTGTACAATAGTTGCACATTATTCTAGAAAAAATTCTTCAAGCTCTGTCAAGTTGGTTGTTGATCATTGCTAGACAGCCATTTTCAAGTCTTCCCATAGGTTTTCAAGCCGAATTAAGTCAAAACTGCAACTAGGCCGCTCAGGAACATTGCATGTCGTCATGGTAAGCAACTCCAGTGTATACTGAGCAAAATTAGAAACACAACATAGAACAATTTCTAAGATTTTACTGAGTTACAGTTTATATACATATATCAGTAAACTGAAATAAATTCATTAGGCCCTAATCAATGGATTTCACATGACTGGGAATACAGCTACTGTATGCATCTGTTTGTCACAGATACATTGAAAAAAATGTAGTGGCGTGGATCAGAAAACAAGTTGTACCTTGTATGCCCTCAGACATCTAGGACCTATAAGATAAAGTCATATACAGTGTATTCGGAAAGTATTCAGACCGCTTGACTTTTTCCACATTTTGATACATTACAGCCTTGTTCTAAAATGTATTCAAATGTTTTTTCCCAAATCATTCCACACACAATACCCCATTATGACATAATGACAAAAACAGGTTTTAAGACATTTTAGCAAATGCATAAAAAATAAAAAAAGATATCACATTTACATAGGTATTCAGACCCTTTACTCAGTACTTTGTTGAAGCACCATTGGCAGTGATTATAGCCTTGAGTCTTCTTGGGAATGAAGTTACAAGCTTGGCACACCTGTATTTTGGGATTTTCTCCCATTTTTCTCTGCAGATCCTCTCAAGCTCTGTCAGGTTGGAGGGGAGCGCTGCTGCACAGCTATTTTTAGGTCTCTCCAGAGATGTTCGATCATATATTTAGGTCCAAATGGCTAGGTCCGGCAAGCCAGATGAACGAGCTATCTGGCCGGTCGGATAGCTAAGGCTGGCCAGATTGGTCAGATAGGTTCAGTCGACCTGCCAGATAAGTAGCTCTGTCCCACCAGACGTGTGCGTCCCGCCTGCCGGAGGGCCAGTTGGGTAAGTCCGGCCGATCAGATAGCTCGGTCGGGCCAACCCGATAGGTCCAGCTGGCTGGCCGGCCAGATAGGTAGGTCTGACCAGCCAGGTAGGTCCGGACAGATTTGTTCAGTCGGCCTGACGGCCAGATAGGACCGGTCGGCCCTCCAGATAGGAAGATCTGACTGGCCTTACATATAGGAATCATTTCACACTGCTATTGAAAAAGGACAATTCCACAGAGACATCAATACAGAAATTATAACCATAATCCCTAAAAAAGGAAAAGACCTCACAAATTGTGCTAATTTTCTTCCAATCAGTTTAATCGGAACAGAAATGAAGATGTATGCCAAAGTTATAGCAATGCGCCTACAGAAAAAGATTAACAAGCTTGTTGCAAAGCTGTCATCAAGCAAAAGTGTTGCTACTTTGAAGAATCTCAAATATAAAATACATTTTGATTTGTTTAACACTTTTTTGGTTACTACATGATTCCATATGTGTTATTTCATAGTTTTGATGTCTTCACTATTATTCTACAATGTAGAAAATAGTAAAATAAAGAAAACCCTTGAATGAGTAGGTGTTTACAAACTTTTGACTGGTACTGTATGTGAATCCATATTCTATTATGCAGTATCTACTGGCACTACGCATTCTAATTCATTTACGATACAACAAGGATGTGAACAAGGTTGTCCTATCTCTCCTAGGCTATTTGCTCTCTCTCTTGAACCGCTGGCAAAAATGTGGCTTCCTCAGATATGTAAATAAAACAAACTGAACAAGCATGCAACTACCACCATGACCTCGGTGAAGAAACAAATCACCTACTTAGGCATTACCATATCACCCTCTACCCACACTATTTGCAGGAAGAACTACACTGAACACAAATCCCATGTTTCATTGCTGAAATAAAAAATCACAGAAATGTTCCATTTGCACAAAAAGCTTATTTCTCTCAAATTCTGTTCACAAATGTATTTACATCCCTGTTAGTGAACATTTTTCCTTTGCCAAGATAATCCATCCACCTGACAGGTGTGGCATATCAAGAAGCTGATAAAAAAAAAATAACAATAAATTAAAAAACATCATGACCATTACACAAGTTCTGGGGACAATAAAAGGCCACTCAAAATGTGCAGTTTTGTCACACAACACAATGCCACAGATGTCTCAAATTTTGAGGAAGCATGCAATTGTCATGCTGACTGCAGGAATGTCCACCAAAGCTGTTGCCAGAGAATTGAATGTTCATTTCTAGTTCTTCCTCCTCCTCGGACGAGGAGAGGAGAGAAGGATCGGAGGACCAAAATGCAGCGGGTTGTGAATACATAATGAATTTATTGAAAGACGGACACGAACACGAAAAACACTTGGAAAATTACAAAACAACAAAACGACGTAGACTGACCTAAAACATGAGAACTTACATAACATGAAGAACGCACGAACAGGTACAGACTACAACTAACGAACGAACAAACGGAAACAGTCCCGTGTGGTGCACAGACACAGACACGGAAGACAATCACCCACAAACAAACAGTGTGAACAGCCAACCTATATATGGTTCTCAATCAGAGGAAAACGTCAAACACTTGTCCCTGATTGAGAACCAAATAAGGCTAATTACAAGTGACCTAAACATAGAAACACAAAACATAGAATGCCCACCCCAACTCACGCCCTGACCAACTAAACACATACAAAAATAACATAAAACAGGTCAGGAACGTGACACGTGTGGCATAACAATGAACACACAATGAACACAATTGCATTTTATCGATGACAATTTGAATGCACAGAAATACCAAGACAAGGTCCTGAGTCCCATTTTCGTGCCATTCATCCGCCGCCATCACCTCATGTTTCAGCATGATAATGCATGGCCCCATGTCACAAGGATCTGCACACAATTCCTGGAACATGAAATTGTCCCAGTTCTTCCATACTCACCAGACATGTCACCAATTGAGCATATTTGGGATGCTCTAGATCAACGTGTACGACAGCGTGTTCCAGTTGCCACCAATATCCATCAACTTTGCACAGCCACTGAAGACGAGTGGGACAACATTCCACCAGCCACAATCAACAGCCTGATATACTATGTGAAGGACATGTCGCGCTGCATGAGGCAAATGGTGGTCACACCAGATACTGGCTGGTTTTCTGATCCATGCCCATACTTTTTGGGGGGCGGTATTTGTGACCAACAGATGCATATCTGTATTCCCAGTCATGTAAAATCCATAGGTTAGGGCCTAATGAATGTATTTCCTTATATGAACTGTAACTCAGTAAAGAAAAATTAATCAATGCATGTTGCATTGCTATTTTTGTTCAGTATACTTATTCTGAATCAAATCAAATATACTTTTTTTAAAGGCCGAAACATCAATCTTTTAAAAGTATGAATTTTTAATTGTGAGATAGCGTTGGCCGTTTTCCTGTCCAATGTTCAGTACATGTCACTCCCTGACCTTAGTCATCTATGTTTTCTTTATTATTTTGGTTAGGTCAGGGTGTGATGAGGGTGGGGATGCTTGTTTTTGTATTGTCTAGGTTTTTTTTTTTATATCTAGGGGTTTTGGAATATGTAGGTCTATGGTAGCCTGAATTGGTTCCCAATCAGAGGCAGCTGTTTATCGTTGTCTCTGATTGGGGATCATATTTAGGTTGCCATTTTCCCTTTTGGTTTTGTGGGTTCTTGTCTATGTGTAGTTGCCTGTTCAGCACTCTTTGTATAGCTTCACGGTTCATTTCGTTGTTTTGTTAGTTTTGTTCAGTGTTCATTCTTATAATAAAGAGAATGTAAGCATACAACGCTGCGCCTTGGTCTCCTCCCTACGACGGCCGTGACAGCATACTTATGTCGTGACTTTACTTTCATTAATCTGAAGACTGTTGTTTATCTAATCAACTAACTATGTTTAATTTAATTACCTGATTAAATTAATAATGTAACAATTAACTCATTAGGATTGGGGGCACCACAAGAGTGGTTCTTTAAAAACTTCTTTGGGATTGGGGGACAGTATTGAGTAGCTTGGATGAATACGGGATAAGGTAAACTGCCTGCTACTCAGGCCCAGAAGCGAGAATATGCATATAATGATTTGGTAGATTTGGATAGAAAACACTCTGAAGTTTCTAAAACTGTTTGAATGATGTCTGTGAATATAACAGAACTCATATGGCAGGCAAAAACCTGAGAAAAAAATCCAACCTGGAAGTGGTTGTGAGGATGTGAGGTTTGTAGGTTTTCAAGTCTTTGCCCATCCAATATACAGTGTAAATGGGGTCAGATTACAATTCCTACGGCTTCCACTAGATGTCAACAGTCTTTAGAACCTTGTTTCAGGCTTCTACTATGAAGGGGGAGCAAATAAGAGCTGTTTGAACCAGGTGTCTGGCAGAATGCCATGAGCTAAGTCTCGGGGGCACCCGTGAGAGCGAGCTGAGTTCCCTTTCATTTCTAAAGACAAAGGAATTGTCCGGTTGGAATATTATTGAAGATTCATGATCAAAACATCCTAAAGATTGATTCAATACATTGTTTGACATGTTTCTACGAACATTAATGGAACTTTTTTGACTTTTTGTCTGGACCTAGTGCCTGCGCTTCATGAATTTGGATTACTGGACTGAACGCGCAAACAAAATTAAGGTATTTGGACATAAATGATGGACTATATCAATCAAAACAAACATTTATTTTTGAACTGGGATTCCTGGAGTGCATTCTGATGAAGATCATCAAAGGTAGGTGAATATTTATAATGCTATTTCTGACTTTGTTGACTCCAAAACATGGCAGATATCTTTATGCCTTATTTGGGCTCTGAGCGCTGTACTCAGATTATAGCATGGTGTGCTTTTTCCGTAAAGTTTTTTTGAAATCTGACACAGCGGTTCCATTAAGGAGAGGTTTATCTAATCTCCATGTTTAATACTTGTATCTTTTATCAATGTTTATTATGAGTATTTTCGTAAATTGAAATGGCTCTCTGCAAAATCACCGGATGTTTTGGAGGCAAAACATTACTAAACATAACGCGCCAATGTAAACTAAGATTTTGGGATATAAATATGAACTTTATCGAACAAAACATAAATGTATTGTGAAACATGAAGTCCTATGAGTGCCATCTGATGAAGATCATCAAAGGTTAGTGATTAATTTTATCTCTATTTCTGCTTTTTGTTACTCTTCTCTTTGGCTGGAAAAATGGCTGGGTTTTTCTGTGACTAGGTGCAGACCTAACATAATCGTTTGGTGTGCTTTCGTCGTAAAGTCTTTTTGAAATCGGACACTGTGGTGGGATTAACAACAAGTTTATCTTTAAAATGGTGTAAAATACTTGTCTGTCTGAGGAATTTTAATTATGAGATTTCTGTTGTTTTGAATTTGGCGCCCTGCACATTCACTGGCTGTTGTCATATCGATCCCGTAAGAAGTTAATGAGCAGGAATTGGATCATCTCGCTGTGGTTCCCTGACACCCGTAGGTTGATGGGGGTGGTATTTTGGGTGACCCGGCCTATAGAGCGCCCAGCCTATGGAGCGCCCGTCCAGCGCTCGAACGTCTATAGGAATGGAGAGGGGCTGAGTGGAGATGCCTAGCTCGGACGTCAGGGTAGCGTCCATAAAGCTCTCATCGGCACCAGAGTCAATGAGAACCCGGAAAGATTTTGACTGGTTTCCCCACAGTAAAATGTCATGAAAAGGGGTGTGAGTCAGGGAAGAGGGACGAGTACTTGCTCCTACCGGTGAGCCTGGTCTTTCAGTGGACAGGTGGAGACTAAATTACCAGTAGTCCCGCAATACAGGCAACTCTTAGTGTGAATCCTGTATAACCATTCAGCTGGAGACAGACCTACCTCTGCCTAGTTGCATTGGTTAGGGAAGAGGTGAATCGGCAGCCTTCAGAGACATTCAGGGGAACTTGGGTAGCCTCGGGTTCTCCTGGCAACGGAGCTCTTGTGGACTTCTGGGATGCCTTGGAGGCGAGGTGGAATCCTTGGTCGGGCGAGTGAAATCAAATCTCCTCTCCGTGCAGGAGGAAGCGCTTCGGGGTTCCACGCACTCTCAGCTGCCAACGTGCGGAAATCCACCGCATAGTCTGCCACACTGCGGGAGTCTTGTCGAAGCTGGAGTAACTTCCGGACAGCCTCTCTCCCGGACAATGTAGCAAAAAAACTTTCTTTACCTCCGCCACGAACTCCTCCAGACGGAAGCATACGGCCGTCTGCTGTTCCCATATTGCCGAAGCCCAGGCAAGAGCCCTCCCGGACATCAGCGTGATGAGGTACGCTATCTTAGAGCTGTCCGAAGGGAAGGAGGAGGGTTCCAGCTCGATGATGAGGGAACTCTGAGCAAGAAATGCCCGACAGGTGCCCGACTCTCCATCGAAGTGTTCCGGGGGTTTTAAGCGGGGATCCCGGGAAATCGGGGAGGCGGCGCTGCTAACAGTCAGGTTACTGAAAGGGCTGGGAGGTTACTGTCGTGGTAGGCTGCCTAACAAGCAACCCACGGAATTGCTCCAGCAATGTGCTTAACGCTTGATCATGGCATTCGCCCAAGGTCTGGAATCTCTTCCATAAGACCATGAAACAACTCCTCGTGCCTTCCTATGGTGGCTCCTTGGGAGGATATGGCGTTGCGGAGGTGGTCCGATTCTTTTGGGTCAGTCATTGCCAGTTTGTACTATCATGTTTTAGGGAAAACCGAGCCGCAGACAGTGTTGAATTAACGTTTATTACGAGAACAGGGCTTGGCAAAACGACAGGTCAAGGGCAGGCAGAGGTCAGTAATCCAGATCAGAGTGAAAATATACAGAACGGCAGGCAGTCTCCTGGTCAGGGCAGGCAGAGGTCAATAATCCAGGGTGGCAGGCAGGCTCAGGGTCAGGGCAGGCAGAATGATCAAAAACGGGAAAACTATAAAACAGGAACCATAGAAAAAGACAGGAGCTAGGGGGAAAAACGCTGGTAGGCTTGACGAACAAAATGAACTGGCAACAGACTCACAGAGAACACAGGTATAAATACACTGGGGATAATGGGGAAGATGGGCAACACCTGGAGAGGGGGTGGAGACAAGCACAAGGACGGGTGAAACAGATCAGGGTGTGACGTCTCTCTGGTCTAATATGATGCTCCACGTCTCTCTGGTCTAATATGTTAATTCTTATCCCATAATTTTATACAGTTCATTCAAACGGGTAGTTCCATCAAGCTGACACACTCTCTGACCTCACTCATGGGCGTGGCTTGTCACTTAAACAAAGTTATGTAAAACTGTTCTCTTATGGCTCCTAAAATCATGTCCCTCTCGTAACAAAAACACTTTCATAATTGTTCCTATTTCATGCACAATCCATAGGATGGACACTTCACAAATAGTATGTATACTTTTCAAGTTACAGTATTTCCTTTAGAACATCACAAAATAACAACCGACTCGTCACCAGTGTTCTCCAGATCGCCTCTGACCATTCCCCATTTCTATGTTAGAAGTATTGTTCCAGCTCTCGCTTTAGAACATGTTAGATTTTCGGTGGGAAATGGTCTGTTGAAACAACGGCACAATCCTTGCGTGAATTTGGAGAGGGAAATGCTGAGTGCTCTCTCCTTGATTTACAACAAGGCGTGAGCTGACAACCCCCCACCAGTCCCCCCCCCTCTGCGGGTGAGAGGGGGTCTGGTTGAAGTTATTTACTGCAAAGCTGATCTGACCTATTTGGATCATCACAGGACAGTCACGACACTTAGAAACCTTTCAAAAGGTCAAAAGAAATACATAAACAGATGGTCCGCTATGCCCACTTCTTTGCATGCTAGAATCTCAATTGTTAAAATATATTTCTCCCCTTGATTCAATGCTACCACTGCCTCCTCTTATAGACTATTTCTCTAAACTTGACTCTGTCATAAAAAATATAATTTGGTGGAAAAGCCAACAGACCACAAAGACCACAGATTAAATATTAAATGTTAAACACTACAGAGAACAAATGCGGACTTTCAGTTCCAAATTTCTAAATTTATCACATCCTTACAAATGAATTTGCTGAAGACCTGGTTAAACCCAGAGGCTTCTGTTCCTTGGTGTGCTACAGAAGAGTCAATAGTTTCTCCAATTATACTATTTATTTTCTTCTGGATGTACTCCCAAAAAATTGCACTATTGTTTGGACCCGTTATAGCATACTCAGTAAATGTGTGGAAAGCCACAGAGAAGCATATGAGATCTCATCTTAAATGGCCTTCATACTCTCCAAAATGGTGTAATAAATCATTCTTAGCATATAAGAAACCATTTAAATCAGATTCTTGGTCTAAAAAGGGTATTTATAGTTTTGAAGACATATTCAATGTGAATAGATTCCTCAGTTTTCAGGAAATCTGCCAGTGTTTTAATGTCCTATGTTCATAATTTTGCCTTTACCTTTAACTCCGCTATCCATGCGAGCCAATGGGGTCCCCTGGCAAGCAGAACTACCAGTACTTCTAACAGACAGACGCACCTCAAAAAGAGTTGTTTCTGATATATATAGCCAATTAATTCTAGCAGCACAAAAACCATTAACTCTTTTCATTGTATGGGAAAAAGATGTACAAATAAATTGGGAGACAGTATGGAAAAACATATTTGGATCATCTAAAAACTCCAATCACCAATCAATTCATTTAAAAATGTGCCATAGAACATATCTAACACCTCAACTTTTCAATGTGTGCTGTGGAAATGCCCGGGGGGGGGGGGGGGGATCGTCCTTATGGAGCTCTCCACGGCCAGGATCCACAGAGCCAAGGCGTCCACTCTGGGCACATGGAAAAAAGCAGCATAGGACACTTCTGAACTCTTAACCAACAGGCCTTTACATCGATGAATGTATATCAATAATTTGCAACTATTTCTTAGGCTATATGATGTATTGTTCAGTATATTTACTATGTACTATTTATTTATTTGTTTTTATCTCATGATTGATTTTACATGTTATCAGATTGCCAGCGGGGTGAGGGGGACCTTTAAAAATACATTTATAAATCTATTGTATGAATCCTACTAATTGAAATAATAAAAACTTGATGTAAAAAAGACGAGGTAGTCATTAAAAAATCATGATAAGCACTATTATTGCACACAGAGTGAGTTCATGCAACCGATTATGTGACTTGTTAAGCAAATGTTTACTCCTGAATTTATTTAGGCTGGCCATAACAAAGCGGTTGAGAACTTATTCACTGAAAACATGTCAGCTTTTAATTTTGTATTAATTTGTAAACATTTCTAAAAACATTATTCCATTTTGACATTATGGGGTATTGTGTGTAGGCCAATGACACAAAATGTCATTTAAATTCAGGCTGTAACACAGCAAAATGTGGAAAAATCAAAGGAATGTGAATACTTTCTGAAGGCACTGTATAATATATCATACAGTACATATATTTTCACCAGTGGTGGATGGAGACTAGACTGTGTGAGTCTGTTTTAGCACGTAGGCTAGTTCTGTGCGTGAAGTGTGAGGAGTGGACAGCTCACACTACCCCCAACACCCATGAAGTGTATGGCATGTTGCTTGTTTATCTCCAGTTCAGAGGAAACTGGGTTGGGGTCATTGATTAGAAACATAGGGCAGCGACGAGAGTAACACTTCACATTTTTTTGTGCTCAAATAATGTGCCAAACTGGAAGGATTTACATTTTTAGAATTCACTGGAGAGAAGTGTGAAAAGTGTGGCCAGTTCCACGTCATTCATCCAAAGGTGTTAACCTCGTGATTCAGCATCACTTCAACATTTTAGTCCACATCAATGCCAGTGACTGCCCGTTCGAACAAGAGTTCCAAAAGCACACTTGACCTCACATGCATTCCCAATAGCAGATACAAATAGACTGGTAAATTCCCCTCTCAAACATTCATCAAGCAATAACAATGAGAGGCATAAAACATTTTGGCCCGCGCTACAGAAGGCTTTATCGGGCTGCTAATAAAGGACCAGTAATGGCCCAGTGCACTACTTTCATGAGAATTTATTGTTTTTTTGGGGGGGGGGGTTCTTCCGATTTTTCAGGGGTTGCTGCAGCACCCTCAGAACCCCGATTTCCTGCTGCTTTGGAATAGTTTACAATTGGGAAGCAGCCAAGGACTGAGGCTATAATCTGTATATAAATTATAAATCAGTTTACACATACATGTTATTCAATCATTGCACCCACACTGCTCGCACGCCTCAGCGAGTGTCTGCGTGGCCAGGTGAAAAATAGAAATAGGTTCTATTGGTGACGCTCAACGCGTTGCAAGTCCAGCCTCTCCCATCTCCTCATTGGTTTTTAGGAGCATATACCCACGTGCCATCTCCTCATTGATGTTCAGGAGCATATACCCACATGGGACCTCGGCGTTACTCTTGACCCTGATCTCTCTTTTGACGAACATATCAAGACTGTTTCAAGGACAGCTTTTTTCCATCTACGTAACATTGCAAAAATCAGAAATTTTCTATCCAAAAATGATGCAGAAAAATTAATCCATGCATTTGTTACTTCTAGGTTAGACTACTGCAATGCTCTACTTTCCGGCTACCCGGATAAAGCACTAAATAAACTTCAATTAGTGCTAAATACGGCTGCTAGAATCCTGACTAGAACCAAGAAATTTGATCATATTACTCCAGTGCTAGCTTCCCTACACTGGCTTCCTGTTAAGGCAAGGGCTGATTTCAAGGTTTTACTGTTAACCTATAAAGCGTTACATGGGCTTGCTCCTACCTATCTTTCCGAGTTGGTCCTGGCGTACATACCAATACGTACGCTACGGTCACAAGACGCAGGCCTCCTAATTGTCCCTAGAATTTCTAAGCAAACAGCGGGAGGCAGGGCTTTCTCCTATAGATCTCCATTTTTATGGAACAGTCTGCCTACCCATGTGAGAGACGCAGACTCGGTCTCAACCTTTAAGTCTTTACTGAAGACTTATCTCTTCAGTAGGTCATATGATTGAGTGTAGTCTGGCCCAGGAGTGTGAAGGTGAACGGAAAGGCTCTGGAGCAACGAACCGCCCTTGCTGTCTCTGCCAGGCCGGTTCCCCTCTCTCCACTGGGATTCTCTGCCTCTAACCCTGTTACGGGGGCTGAGTCACTGGCTTGCTGGTGCTCTTTCATGCCGTCCCTAGGAGGGGTGCGTCACTTGAGTGGGTTGAGTTACTGACGTGATCTTCCTGTCTGGGTTGGCGCCCCCCCTTGGTTTGTGCTGTGGTGGAGACCTTTGTGGACTATACTCGGCCTTGTCTCAGGATTGTAAGTTGGTGGTTGAGGATATCCCTCTAGTGGTGCGGGGGCTGTGCTTTGGCAAAGTGGGTGGGGTTATATCCTTCCTGTTTGGCCCTGTCCGGGGGTTTCTTCGGATGGGGCCACAGTGTCTCCTGACCGCTCCTGTCTCAGCCTCCAGTATTTATGCTGCAGTAGTTTATGTGTCGGGGGGCTAGGGTCAGTTGGTTATACCTGGAGTACTTCTCCTGTCTTATCCAGTGTCCTGTGTGAATTTAAGTATGCTCTCTCTAATTCTCTCGTTCTCTCTTTCTCTCTGAGAACCTGAGCCCTAGGACCATACGTCAGGACTACCGGGCATGCTGACACCTTGCTGTCCCCAGTCCGCCTGGCCTTGCTGCTATTCCAGTTTCAACTGTTCTGCCTGCGGTTACGAAACCCCTACCTGTCCCAGACCTGCTGTTTTCAACTCTTAATGATCGGCTATGAAAAGCCAACTGAGATTTATTCCTGATTATTATTTGACCATGCTTGTCATTTATGAACATTTTGAAAATCTTGGCTCTCTCTAATTTTCTCCTTCTCTGTTTCTTTCTCTCGGAGGACCTGGGCCCTAGGACCATGCGTCGGGACTGCCGCCCGTGGTGACTCCTTGCTGTCCCCAGGCCGCCTGGCCTTGCTGCTATTCCAGTTTCAGCTGTTCTGCCTGCGGTTATGGAACCGCCACCTGTCCCAGACCTGTTGTTTTTCAACTCTTAATGATCAGCTATGAAAAGCCAACTGAAAATTATTCATGATTATTATTTGACCATGCTTGTCACTTATGAACATTTTTGAACATCTTGGCATAGTTCTGTTATAATCTCCACCCGGCACAGCCAGAAGAGGACTGGCCACCCCTCATAGCCTGGTTCCTCTCTAGGTTTCTTCCTAGGTTTTGGCCTTTCTAGGGAGTTTTTCCTAGCCACCGTGCTTCTACACCTGCATTACTAGCTGTTTGGGGTTTTAGGCTGGGTTTCTGTACAGCACTTCGAGATATTAGCTGATGTACGAAGGGCTATATAAAATAAAATTGATTGATTGATTGATGGGTGATTGAAAGATGTACTGACGTCCACACTCCAGTCGGTTGTAGAAATGCACTGTAAAGTTGGTTGACAACCGCCATATAAAGTCCAAAGAAATAAAAAAATAAGCCTGAGGAAGGAGGAGAGATGACGAGAAAGGAATTTGGTTTATCGTTTCATCTGTGGATTAATTGTCGGAGTAGAGGACCTTGTGCATTTCAGGAAAAATAACAACCCAATGTTTATATCCCAAGACAAATTAGCTAGTTAGCTAGCTAAATTGCCATAAATGTTTAACGCTTTTGACCTTTCCCCAAAATAATATAATTGGTTCAGAGTTTGTTTGATATTTTAACCTGCGTGTCCTGATCGTGTCTGGTGTAGGGGTACAAAATCAACATGCATGCGATGGCGCACGCTCGCGTCTGGTTTGGTACGCATGTAAGGCGTGGATTTTCTGATCTAGTAATTCTAGTTCTTTATGTGTCTTCTTTTTCTTATTTCAAGAGTAAGACATGATACTACTTCTCATATATGCATTTAAAGCTTCCCAGACAAGAGTTGGGCATACTTAATAATCTACCTTTATTTCCAAAAATATGTCTATCTGTGTGTTGCGACAAGAGGTAAACTCCTTATCACCTAGTAGCATTGTGTTCAAATGCCATGTCTTTTTTTTGGAATAAGAGTTCTGAGCTTAAACGTGAAGGACAATGGGCTATGGTCCGTAATTATTCTAGGAATGTATTTACATTCAGAAACACAGTGAACTTTCGCCACTGTCTGAGATCTCGAGTGCTCTGGAGCAGGTTTTCATCAAGGATCTCTCTGTACTTTTCTCTATTCATCTTTCTCCCAATCCCTGCCTCTGAAAAACATCCCCACAGCAGGGGATAGTGCCAGGTTTCATCCAGACGTGACGCTTGGCATTCAGGCCAAAGAGTTCAATCTTGGTTTCATCAGACCAGAAAATCTTGTTTTTCATGGTCTGAGAGTCCTTTAGGTGCCTTTTGGCAAACTCCAAGTGGGTCGTCATGTGCCTTTTACTGAGGAGTTGCTTCCATCTTGGCACTTTACCATAAAGCCCTGATTGGTGGAGTGCTGCAGAAATGGCTGTTCTCCTAGAATGGTCTCCCATGTCCACAGAAGAACTCTGGAGCTCTGACAGATTGACCATCCAGTTCTTGGTCACCTCCCTGACCAACGCCCTTCTCCTCCGTTTGCTCAGTTTGGCCGGGCTGCCAGCTTTAGGAAGAGTCTTGGTGGTTCCAAACTTCTTCCATTTAAGAATGATGGAGGCCACTGTGTTCTTGGGTCCCTTCAATGCTGCAGACGTTTTTTGGTACACATTCCCCAGATCTGTGCCTCGACACAATCCTGTCTCGGAGCTCTATGGACATTTCCTTCCACTTCATGGCTTGGTTTTTGCTCTGACATGCACTGGCAACTGTGGGACCTTATCTAGACAGGTGTGTGCCTTTCCAAATCATGTCAAATTAATTGAATTTACCACAGGTGGACTCCAATCAAGTTGTAGAAACATCTCAAGGGTGATCAATTTCGAGTCTCATAGCAAAGGGTCTGAATACTTACGTAAATAAGGTATTTCCAAAAACCTGTTTTTCGCTTCGTCATTATGGGGTATTGTATGTAGATTGATGAGGAAAATGTTTTATTTAATATATTTTAGAATATGGCTGTAAAAAGGGAAGGGGCCTGAATACTTTAAGAGTGCACTGTAGACCCACCCACTTAGGAGCCACACCCATCCACTGGGGAGCCAGCCCCAGCCAATCAGAATTTGTTTTTCCCCATAAAGGGGCCTTGTCCGCCCCCCCCCCCCCCCCCCCCCCCTCCAGACGGTCCCACCGGTGAAGAAGCTGGACTACCTCATAGTCGCCATACCGGAAATCCAAACTATCCTTTCATCATCTTAATGCATCATCATTACCTTGCTGATGCTCCGCTTGCCAGGGCTAGAGAGGGGGGTCCACTGTGCGGAATACAATAATGGATGGCTCAAGGTAGTTGAGCTGGTCATCCTGCACCCTGACACAGCTAGTAAATACAGGCTGGGTCCCAAAAGGCACCCTATATCCTTTATAGTACACTACTTTTAACCCGATCCCATGCTCTGGTCAAAAGTAGCGTACTATAAAGGGAATAGGGGGCCATTTGGGAGTCACCCACAGACTGTTCCAGGAGATGCTCTAGCGCTGCTACTACTGCTTCCCAGCCCCAGTATGGAACAGATGAACTGAAACACTCCACCCTTACATTTGCTGTTTGTCTGTCTGTTGGTGTGTGTTTCATTATTGCCCTCCAGGCATGAGTTTCTTAGGGAGAGGGAAAAGGGAGGCAGTGGACGCTCCCATGAATATGTATGGGGACATTTCTGTGTCTTGTTTATCTGTTTTTTATATTTCTCCCCTCATATTGTAACTTTCACAAAGGATTTTAGCCAGATGGCAATTCATGTGGTGCCATATTTCATGCTGCATGCCATGCAAGCTGTGTGTTTGTAGTGTGTGAATGTGCTTCAGTTTTTTGTTGGTCACAAGTGAGAACATCAATTTGGAGCTGAGATGCAAAATATCAAATATATTATCATAACTGCAGTTTCATTTCAAGAGTGAGTAATCTGGATTCAGATCAGCAGTGGAGATCTCTGACACTAAATCTCCATTTACTCTGACTCTGCTAACCGGACGCATGGAGACCAGGGACACATATGGAGATAACTCTGTCCTGAATACATTTCTTCTCAAAAACATCTCACTGGGTACAGACGTCAGTTCAATGTCTAGTTTTGATTTACATTTGGTTTAGTTGTCAACTAAATCGACGTGAAATCAACAAAACATTTCACCGTGTCATTGGATTTAGGTTAAGCGTTTGTTTAAAAAAAGATGAAATGCCCTTACGCTGATGACCTTGTGTAAATATTTTTTCACGTTGATTCCCCTGTCTCCCATGTCTGAGACAGCCTCCTCCCTAATAACCTGGATGAAAATAACAACCACTGGCAGTGGCCAAGGAGATTTTCTGTCCTATCGGATGCTATCTAAAGAAAATGGATATGGACTCCTTCTGAACATCATACTGTTCCAACCTCCATTCTAAGCAAATGAGAAGAAATTACGTAAATAAATGAATTAATGGATTACAAATTACCCACCCGAATGGACAAAGCTTTCTTCATTACTATGAGGAGGAGAAAGGGGGGTATGAGAATCACTTCATTTAGTTGTTTACTGTTAACTCAGTGACGTAATCAGTCTGTATTTGGGGTTTTGTCAGCCCCGCTCCAAAGTGGACAGTAATGATGTCTAATCTGCATGTGGTAAATAAGGTAAAGGATGCTTCAATGTGCAGCGATGTTGGGCTTAGTGCCTGTGGACATTGTCAAATTAGTCGACCACAGATAGTCTGTATAATAATATTGTTCACATTATCCAGAATATTGAGACTCGACAGTGGAATTTCTCCATATTTTAATTACATAATCATCTGCTAAACAATTTAGATGCCAAGCTGTTTCTCTGTGTGTGTGTGTGTGTGTGTGTGTGTGCTATGTTGGGTAGATTACTTTTTACTTTTTAAATGTAATCTGTTAATGTTAGCTGTCTAAAGCTGTAATCAGTAGTGTAATTTTAGCATTACCCAAACTCAGTAACGTAATATTCCTTTCAGTTCCTTTTGGATTGCTTTCCCCTAAAGAGGCATTAGAAGAAGACAAAAAGGATCCATCAAACGCATTTGGCGTGTCATCATATTGATCTCTGAATTGTGGTCAGACTCATTCACGTGGAATAAACTTAAACTTTTGACTTTTTTCAATGTTAAATTTAAAGTCATTGAGAAAACATAAAAGTGTCACTGTATTTTTTCACAAACATTCTTTCTAATCATCTAGTTTTCCAAAAGTATCTGTAATCTGATTACAATATTTGATTAATGGGAACATAAAATCAAATCAAATCAAATGTTATTTGTCACATGCGCGGAATAGACCGTACAGTGAAATGCTTGCTTACAAGCCCTTAACCGACAATGTAGTTTTAAGAAAAATAAGAGTCAAGAAAAATATTTACTAAATAAACAAAAGTAAAAAATAAAAGAGCAACAATAAAATAATAACTTGGCTATATACAGGGGTACTGGTACTGAGTCAATGTGCGGGGCTAGGGGTTAGTACAAGGTAATAGGGGTAAAGTGATTATGCATAGATAATAGATAATAAACAGCGAGTAGGAACAATGTAAAAAAAAAAAAAGGGGTGGGGGGGTCAATGCAAATACTCAGGGTAGCCATTTGATTAGCTGTTCAGCACTCTTATGGCTTGGGGGTAGAAGCTGCTAAGAAGTCTTTTGGACCTAGACTTGGTGCTCCGGTACCTCTTGCCGAGCGGTAGTAGAGAGAACAGTCTATGACTAGGGTGGCTGGAGTCTTTGGCAATTTTTAGGGCCTTCCTCTGACACCATCTGGTATGTGTGACTGTGCGTGCGTGGGTGTGTGTGCGTGCATTGTGCTATTGTTGCTTGACCATATAAACATTTTTATTTCCAAGTAATTTTCATCCAAGGTGAGCCTTTAAAAACTAGTGTGCCGGAAGTTTGTAAAATGAATCAGATGTCAAGGTTTATGAGATATTTGTGTATGTGGGTGTGTGTGCATGTGTGTGACTGTGCGTGTGTGTGTGTGTATGTTGTGTTGTTGCTGCATGTTTTTATCTGTATGTAATTTTCAGCCAAGGTGAGCCGTTAAAAGTACCGTGCCTGAAGTTTCTCAAATCAATCAGAAGTCAAGGTTTATGTGATTGAAAACTGTGTAGAAAAGCACACTGTCGAGAGGCAAAAAGGAAACTGGTTAGTCTTTTATCTTGGTGATTTTGTTCAGCGCCATTGATTTTGTATGACTGGGCTTTCAGAGCTGCAGCTCAGTGCGTCTGGGCTAGGTGTGTGATCTCTTTAATTGTATGGCTGGTCAATGCGAGGCGAGAAACTCATTTTCTACTGTGGAACCTTAAGCTTGGGTTTCTGCCCCAATGTACACTTTACAGGCCAATATACTGCACATTTATAACCCAATGTACGAAGGGTCTCTGTATATTCTGTCAGGCAAACAAAATAGAGAGGAGGGGGTTCTGGCCATAGACATATAGGAGAAAAATGCAGTATGTCTCTGCTTCTGGTTTTTGAGACAGACAATTATCATCTCTTCATCACCAATTTAACCTGCAGATTTTAAGTGGTCAGTTTCAATTGGAGATCGCTATGGCATGGCTACTGCAATAGAAACAAGGTTGTGGATTGGTCATGTTTTTATTTGTACCATCTCTGTCCATACACAAGGGATACCACAAAATGAACATTTAATAATAAACTGTTTAACAAAATTAAATGACATTGGTGAGCGGTGAGCATATCTGAGAGCAAAAATTGAATATCAAATCAAATCAAATGTATTTATATAGCCCTTCCTACATCAGCTGATATCTCAAAGTGCCTTACAGAAACCCAGCCTAAAACCCCAAACAGCAAGCAATGCAGGTGTAGAAGCACGGTGGCTAGGAAAAACTCCCTAGAAAGGCCCAAACCTAGGAAGAAACCTAGAGAGGAACCAGGCTATGAGGGGTGGCCAGTCCTCTTCTGGCTGTGCCGGGTGGAGATTATAACAGAACATGGCCAAGATGTTCAAATGTTCATAAATGACCAGCATGGTCAAATAATAATAATCACAGTAGTTGTCGAGGGTGCAAAAAGTCAGCACCTCAGGAGTAAATGTCAGTTGGCTTTTCATAGCCGATCATTAAGAGTATTTCTACCGCTCCTGCTGTCTCTAGAGAGTTGAAAACAGCAGGTCTGGGACAGGTAGCACGTCCGGTGAACAGGTTAGAGTTCCATAGCTGCAGGCAGAACAGTTGAAACTGGAGCAGCAGCACTGCCAGGTGGACTGGGGACAGCAAGGAGTCATCATGCCAGATAGTCCTGAGGCATGGTCCTAGGGCTTAGGTCCTCCGAGAGAGAGAAAGAAAGAAAGAGAGAAAGAGAGAATTAGAGAGAGCATACTTAAATTCACACAGGACACCGGATAAGACAGGAGAAGTACTCCAGATATAACAGACTGACCCTAGCCACCCATGCTAACCCAGACAGGAAGATCACGTCAGTGACTCAACCCACTCAAGTGACGCACCCCTCCTAGGGACGCAGATTCCCTCTCTAGGGACAAAGATTCCCTCCCTATCTCCCATCGTGTAGCAGTGGTCAGAGAAAATACTGACAGGAGAGTAAATCAAGGAAGAAATGGTTCAAAGAGTATTACAAGAAGGCATATTTAGTATGACGAGTATGTGACGGTTTTTGATATGTGACTGAGTGATAGACTGTACACACAGGTGACTTAAGCTTTGTTCACACTGGCATTTGAAGTGACTCAAATACAATTCATTGCATGTCAGATTCAAACCTGTTAACTTTCCTGCATTCTGAACAGCCAAAAAGTACACAGAATCTGATATTTTAAGCCACATTTCAAATCTGATTCCTGGCCATGCGACTTGTGTCTGAACGGTCAAATATGATTTATTTGCCACCAAGTGGTTTTTAGACTGTTATTTGGCAGATTTTGTCGCCTACTAGCTACTCTGTTGACAGTTTTGACAAGAACATGTCAAATGTCTGTTGACAAGAGCTTGTTAATTGTTTACAATTAATTAGCTAAACAGCTACCTAGCTAGCTAGTTAACTGCTGTAGCTAGCCAAAAATAAAAGTTGGATCATCTTATCCTTTAAGGCTTTAGTGTTCTTACACTATGATTTTGAACATTCAAAGCAACTGGGAAACATACATGGCAGGCATTGTTGTCACCTTAGCTTTCTACATAACTACTGAGTGATAGGATGCCTGAGCACCACGACCAATCAGCCTACACCACTGCGCACACACCCGTCATTACTATGTCAACTTGCATAGCCATGCAAGCAAATGACTGCTGTCTGAACGCACATAATTTAAATTTGGTCACTTGTAACTTGCTGTTTGGACAGTCAGTATCCTAAAAACAGATTAGAAAAACAAAACTGGTTTGAGCATTAAGGCCTGCAGTGTGAACAAGGCTTAATAGACTTTGATGCATTGTGGGAGGCCCTGGTAGCAGGCTCAGGTCTGGGAGAGTCTGACAGACAGACAGACAGACAGACAGACAGACAGACAGGCAGACAGACAGACAGACAGACAGACAGACAGACAGACAGACAGACAGACAGACAGACAGACAGACAGACAGACAGACAGGGCGTGAGCCAGGAAGAAAGAGTCTAGCAGCTGCTAAAGTCATGGATCAGAACCAATGTGCTCTGACTTGCTCTCTTGCAAGTCAGTGGTGAATGGCTGTGTGACAGCAAGAGAGCACCTGGCTGTACTATTCACATTTACATTTGAGTCATTTAGCAGACGCTCTTATCCAGAGCAACCAACAGGAGCAATTAGGGTTAAGTGCCTTGCTCGATGGCACATCGACAGATTTTTCACAGCCTGGCAACAAGGGCGCATCCAATTATTTTCACTTGTTTTTTGACACACAGCTGTTGATGTCGTTAATTATCAATTACATTTGTCAAAACTTTTCGTACAGAATTAGAAAGATATGGTAATTCTCTGGTGAGGAAAAATATTGAAAGAAATGGAGTGTTTGTTTTCATGTAGAATAAGCAATAGGAAGCCGATGTTAGCATAATTAGCATTCCCTGTTTAGAGTTAACATGGCAGGTAGCCAGCAGATTGCAAATTCGCCACCATTTCGGTGAGTAGCTATATTTCCATTAACTTGACCAGTGATTTTTTGTTGACATTTAGAACACTTACATAGAAAATAGATGTGATAATTGACTGCTACGGTGCGTTTCCATTTAACTGTCTTGTGTTGATAAATAACAGCTGTATGTAATAACGTCACATCAACAACAAAAACACTGTTGAATACCAACGAAGTGGTTGAAGTGTTTCCATTATCCATTTAGGCAAATTGCATATTAATAAATTGGCAACAGCCTGTATACCCTCCCACCAATCTGTTTCATGTCTCAGGTAGCTCGCAAAAGCCAGCATGGATAGAATGCAAGAATTTACTAATATTTGCCATATTGTAATAATTCTCAACGTATCACCACGGTCCGTGTCATGGTGAGATCTGAAATAATTAGATGGGGAAACTTGGATTCAGCCAACCACAAAAGTAAGTTGAAGAAATTCAGGCATTCTTGAAAGTCAAGGCAATCCTTGTCCTGCAAAGAAGCATTATTTTTATAGTGAAAAATAGATTTAGCAAGACGTAGGCATTTATAATTAAATGTGGAGTGGAGCTTTATAGTTACATGATGACATCACGTGTCCTACCTACCTTCAAAATTATTCCGCAATCATCATTTATTCGAAAAACACAGTTTCCATCATTTGTCTCAATAAAGAAAGTTAGACAAAATAATAATCCACCCCTGTCGAACAGATAAAATGTTGTGGATCTTTAAAACATTTCTTCTATATGTACGGTTTCCATCACACATCGCAATTCTTTTTTTTATACATTGCTTATTTTTGACCACACTGTCAATGTTTAGCAAGCTAGCTAAAATCGTATTGGTTGAATAATTGTTTCTGAATTCAAAAGCACATGAACACAATAATGTCGGACTTCCCAGTTTCCCATTTCCCACCAGCACCTGAAGAATTTGATTACGTACAATTAAATTTTTTTTAATTTTTTTTCAATCATTTTACTCAACAGAGAATTAACAAATCTTTAAAATTCTGTGCACATGATTTAATTGTTTTGACAAATTGTATTCATATGTAACCCTTTACACTCGTTTGATTTAGCCTATATGGATAGGGCTAAAGAGAAATGTTTCTTAAAGTAGTAACATGAAAAGCCTATGTATAATCATGGTAGCAATTCAGAGGGAACAGTTTGGAGATTATGGGAATATTATTAGGCCAAAGTTGAGGACACAACCGTTCACCTGATACAAGACTGAATCCAAACATTACACTGTTGATTTACACTGATTTATTTTATACATTTTTATTTCGCTGCATTTGTTGATAACGAAATATCAAAATACTCCGGATACAGTCAGTAACATGATAAGAATATTCCTGGAAAATATTGGTTAGGTGCAACATAAAACAAAAAAATGACAAGGGTTTGAGTTACAGGAGTTACAGGACAACTGGTGTTGTCAAACCCATACCCCATACACCCATACAGCGCTGTAAACCACAGAGGTTGAGCTCTGACGTAATTTGTAGCATGTTACTGTACAGCCACTGGGTTCCAATTTAGGTGCTTGTAAGTGCCCAAATCTGGCATTTTCAACCTGTATACGAGTACAAGACTAAAGGGTTTTAACAATGGGTTTGCTTGTTTGTCAGTGGGCTGGAAGTAGAAAAACAGTCAAGTTCAATCAGGTACTTGGTCAAGTGGGCGGGTCTACATAAAGTGGATACGCTGTGATCGTTTGTGACTAGAGGAACTACAGCTAAGACAGGAAGTTACTTTTCGTAGCAGGTTAGGAGAGCATGTTAGCAAACCCTAACCATTTTTCTAACCTTCACCGAAGTCTCCTAACCTGCCACGTTAATTATCCTAACCTGCTATTAAAAAGTAACTCGTAGCTGTACTCCCTCTAGTCAGTCGTAGCTGTCCTCCCTCTAGTCAGAACCACTCGGTTCTCTTCCCAATTCTGTCCCATCCCCATTAGTGACCAGATTGTTTAAATATGGTTTCAGTGAGTTGTGAATGTACAGTAGATACTGTATGTATGATCAAAATTAGTGAGAAATCTGGATTAGAAATATGACAAATTATTATTGTAATGTTTTGTTATATTTTCAGTGGGAGAAAACAGCTACATGGTTTGTTACATCTGAATGTGCACTGAAATGTGCTTCATTACCTGACTTGTGTGTGAGGGTAAAGCTTATGACTCAACAATATCTTGTGCGGGTGGACAATTAGACTTTTCATAATCATTAGACTAACAAAGAAACTCGCAGCACGATACCAGACATAAAAGAGAAAAGCAGGAGAAAAAAACTGAAATTATAATTATTGTATGTACTGTAATGATGTGTCTGATCTTATAAAGGAAAAACTCTTTGGGATCTTATCTGACCTCCACAAAGCGGCTGTCTCCCCCGCTGGCCTGGGGAGATAGAGTGGAGGTGAGGCGGAATGCCTGCTAGACTAGAACAGATAACAGAACAGCAGGACACTCACCTGGAATGAATATGAGATGGAAGCAGAGGATGAACAATAGTAGTATACAGGCTAACGGACCGTCTCATTCAATTCATTGTTCCCCGCTGATGATACTAATAGTACTTTTTGGTTATCTTAAATGAAGAATGGTGATTTTTTTTTTTTTTTTTATTACATTCAAGCAAATGTACTCATTCATCCCTGTTTTTCTTTTGCTGAGCCCTGGCAAAAAAACACAATTCTCTCATCATTCCCTAAAGGTCTGATGCTAAACAATGAGGCTTTCAACAGCATGATAGGAATGATTTTTGTACATTGTGAGAATATGCAAAAAAAAATATTTAATATGCAGCACCTTCCCACACAAGACTCTGGTTGATGTCACAGTACTGGATATATATATATATATATATATATATATATATATATATATATATATATATATATATATATATATATATATATATATATATAGTTCGTAGGAGTGTACTCTTGGCATTGACCCTAATGAATATACTGTGTTAAAATGGAAGATGGTGACTCAAATATACTGTGATTTTGGTATAGGTCTGTATGGTGGGTAAGATCCACTTTAACTCAAAGGGGGAAGGGAAGGGCTGCATCATGTAAGCTACAGTAGTTATTGCTTTGATGCCATGTTTATGTTTACAATCATGTTTTCCCTTTGCTACATGAATGAAAGGATCTAGTCCTCCTGCTGTGTTCACTGACAGAAAGTAAACAACAATTACTGACTGTCAGTCATGTCGACACGACATCTCTTGTGTGTTTCAAATCTCATGCTTGTAGAAGTGGCACCGTTAATACCTGTATCTCGTGCAGCCGTCGGCCCAGAGGATATGTATGTTTGTGGGAGGAACTTGATATTTCAGGTCACACCAAATCAATTGGATTACTCAGTAATTGATGTGTTTACTGGTAGTCTTATTTATAGCTGAGGCTTGGACGAGGTTGGTAGGAGAGAGAGGGGTGCAAGGGGAACAAGGGTGCATTTACACCCCATTTCTACGTATGTGACAATGAGTGTGTATCAGTCTGCCTGTCTATGCATGTTTTGGCCTCCCAGCGTTATGGCTCACCTACCACTGCATTAGTACAGCAAGATGCCCACAGTACCTTTATTCACCCTAACAGAAGAGGTGACATAGACATTAAGGGAATTCAAGTACTTCTCAAGTGTGTGGCGGTACTCGTAATAACCCTGAAGAAGGCACAGTGATGCTGAAACGTTGGTGTTTTACCCAATAAATTACTGGGAGTTTATATATAGAGAGAGTGTGTGACTCTGTCACGTTCCTGACCTATTTCTGTTAGTTTGTTATATGTGTTAGTTGGTCAGGACGTGAGGTTGGGTGGGCATTCTATGTTTTCTGTTTCTATGTTGGTTTATGGGTTGCCTGGTATGGCTCTTAATTAGAGGCAGGTGTTTGGCGTTCCTCTAATTAAGAGTCATATTTAGGTAGGTGTTTTCACAGTGTTCGTTGTGGGTGATTGTCTTCTGTGTCTGTGTCTGTACACCACGCGGGACTGTTTCGGTTTTGTTCATCGTTCATTTGTGTAGCCTATTTTCTCTTCGTGCGTTCTTCATGTTTTATGTAAGTTCGTCGTCTAGGTCTGTCTACACCGTTTATTTGTTTTGTTAGTGTATAGTTGAGTTTGTAGACATGATTTATTAAAGAAAAACACAAACTCAGCTGCATTTTGGTTCAATCCCTGCTCCTCCTCTTCTGATGAAGAGGAGGAGGAAAGCCGTTACAGACTCCCTTTATTTTCATAGCTTACAGTTTATTCGCCGTTAGTCATCACCTCTACACTAAATAATCTTCTCTGGGTGTGCGCCAGCTCATGCTTTTTATTGGTACTGGTAATACCAACATACATTTGCAAAACTTTTCCTTGCTGTGCTGCACACATCAAAAACAGTTACTACTGCTTTAGGACATGCTGCATATCTTCTTGTAGTGCTCTTTCAACCTCGTCGCTAATCAATTGTTTTGCAACTTTAGATATTTTTCCTTTGTTTAATCAAAGCATTCGCCTTAATTACCAGGTGGGATAAAAAATATCCGTGTGTGTGTGTGTGTTCACCCTTCACCCCCCCACAGGCCGTCATTCTGTAGTTGGCAGTGGGAGCCTTTGGGCAGCATATGTGAAGGAGTCATCTGCTGCTCTCTGTTTTTCTTTGATGAACAGACATCACATGTGAACATTTGACCCCATCTTTGGTGACAGACATTGAAGCCAGCTCAGGGACAGCGACAGGGACAGGATGCTCGCTAGCAAAACTGTGTGCTGATATGCAGGGCGGGTGGCTTCCTCTTAAGGTTTGCTCTGCTCATACCTCAGAGTGTAACCCCTGTTGCCATGGCTGTAAGGAGATCAGACGCTGTCGCTTAGACAGGATGGGGCTAGCGGTCGGTCTTGTGTGTCTGACTGCCAGAATGTCAGCATGCTACAGGAGAAAAGCCTATTTTCTCTCTCGCTCTTTTTCTTTAGTTTGTTGTGTATGCTATTTTCTCTCCTCTCAGTCATGTACTTTATAGCTACTGTGTGAAGCAATGTCCTTGTTCCATTTGTTCCACAAATTTGTTCCAGTACCTACTACCTAAATGACTCTATATGACAGCTGCCACACTAGTTTTGAATAAAATATTTTGCTGGGAGCAGGATGGGAATTAAGGGGAGTTTTTGGGTCACTGTCATTGAGTTCATTCACTCCAGAGTCGCTCAAGTTTCAGGGAACCTTTTTTATGATTTTTTTGAGTTCATCTGAAAATCCATGAATATTTCAGAACAAGGTCTATACCATGCCTTAAGGTCTATGAAAGGTCTATCAATCTCGCCAGCTTTGTTGATATATACAGTGTATTCGGAAAGTATTCAGACCCCTTGATTTTTCCACATTTTGTAATGTTACAGTCTTATTCCTAAATGTATTATATTGTTTTTTTTCCCTCATCAATCTACACACAATACCCCATAATGACAAAGCAAAGACAGGTTTATAAATGTTTGCACATTTATTAAAAAATAAAACTCGGAAATATAACATTTACATAAGTATTCAGACCCTTTACTCAGTACTTTGTTGAAGCACCTTCGGCAGCGATTACAGCATCGAGTCTTCTTGAGTATGACGCTACAAGCTTGGCACACCTGTATTTGGGGTGTTTCTCCCAATCTTCTCTGTAGATCCTCTCAAGCTCTGTCAGGTTGGATGGGGAGCGTTGTGGCACAGCTATTTTCAGGTCTCTCAAGAGATGTTTGGTCGGGTTCAAGTCCAGTCCCGAAGCCACTCCTGCATTATCTTGGCTGTGTGCTTAGTGCCGTTGTCCTGCTGGTAAGTGAACTTTTGCCCCAGTCGGAGGTCCTGAGCTCTCTGGAGCAGGTTTTCATCAAGGATCTCTCTGTACTTTGCTCCGTTCATCTTTGCCTCGATCCTGACTAGTCTCCCAGTCCCTGCTGCTGAAAAACATCCCCACAGCATGATGCTGTCACCACCATGCTTCACCGTAGGGATGGTGCAAGGATTTCTCCAGAATTGACACTTGGTATTCAGGCCAAAGAGTTCAATCGTGGTTTCATCAAACCAGAGAATATTGTTTCTCATGGTCTGAGAGTCTGTAGATGCCTTTTCGCAAACTCCGGGCAGTCATGTGCATTTTACTGTGGTGTGCCTTTTACTGAGGAGTGGTCACCTCCCTGACCAAGGCCCTTCTCCGCCGATTGCTCAGTTTGGTCGGGTGGCAAGCTTTAGGAAGAGCATTGGTGGTTCCAAACTTCTTCCTTCTAAGAATGATGGAGGCCACTGTGTTCTTTGGGACCTTCAACGCTGCAGACATTTTTTGGTACCCTTCCCCAGATCTGTGCCTTGACACAATCCTGTCTCGGAGCTCTTTGGAAAATTCCTTCGACCTCATGGCTTGGTTTTTGCTCTGACATGCACTGTCAACTATAGACAGGTGTGTGCCTTTCCAAATCCTGTCCAATCAATGGAATTTACCACAGGTGGACTCCAATCAAGTTGTAGAAACATCTCAAGGATGATCAATGGAAACATGATGCACCGAGCTCAATTTCGAGTCTCATAGCAAAGGGTCTGAATATTTATGTAAATCCATTTTTTTTAGAGTGCAAACAGATCTAAAAATCTGTTTTCGCTTTGTCATTATGGGGTATTGTGTGTAGATTGCTGAGGAATTGTTGTTATTTAGTCAATTTTAGAATAAGGCTGTAACGTAACAAAATGTGGAAAAGGTCAAGGGGTCTGAATACTTTCCGAAGGCACTGTATTTTGCACTATTTAGGTTTCACTCTTTGATGAGGAGATGTTTTATGTGACAGTAGCTAGGTTTCCATCCAATAGATGACAGATTTTCATGCAAATATTCTAGAATCCGCATAAAGAAAATATGCATATTTTCCCACCAGTGGTATGTTTCCACCAAATGGACTTGTTGTGGATAAAAATCTGCGCATGATGACGTAGTGCACACAAAATGTACTTCTGAGCATAAGTTTTCATGTACCGAATAAAAATATAAAGTTCAATTGGTTTCCATCGCACTTTCAACTAGTTTGTCAGTTAAACTATTGTGTTAAAAGCAAATGTGCCTACTCTGGTCTTGGCACCTGCGCTCTAGCCAACAGCTCGCAGACACAGTGTGGGTAGGCTGTGCAGGCTGGTTGTCTAGTCTACATGATGATATTATTATGAATAAGAGCGAGAATATTTTTATTTGCCAAACATGTGTCACATCTGCTCCTGCCACACCCCCCCGTGGTCATCCGGTGTCTGCTTGACCTGCAGCCATTCCCCCAGTACACTCTCTCTCTTTCCCCCTCCCTTTATGTTTGTGTGTGATTGTGTGTTTGGAGACAGATGTGCTGGAGTCAGAGCAGATCCCTACCAGCTGCAACTCATTCCATTATCAAGACCTCTACAAATACTCAGTTCTGCCACGTCCACTCTGCCAGATTGTAATCTCTGCTCAGTCAGTTTATGCTTCTAGCCATTATTATTATTCAAGATCCTGTTACCCTGCTGTACCTGTTTCCCTGCTTGACGCTGTTTATCCTCTCACTGCAGTTTTGCCGCCCTGATTCTGTCTCCTGTCTCCTGTTCCACATCTCACCACCCTGCTACCCTATTCTGAACTCACCACACCACCACTCCCTTTGATTCCCCTCCGGACCTGTTTACCCTGTTCCAACCCAGCACACTCCAACCTCAGCCTCCACATCTGGTTTCCTACAACTCATCCAAGCTTCCCCGGATCGGCACTCCATATCTCCCTGTGTTACAAAAGATACCTTGGTTCATTCATCTCTGTTTCCTCGTCTGAGTCTGCTCTTGGGTTCCCCTGTGCTGCTCTGCTTAACAAATAGCAGTTAAGCATCGCTCATCATGTCACCAGAATAAGACCCTCTATATTTATTGGAAAGCAGCAACAAGCTCATCACCGTGCACTTTCAACACCCTGAGAAGTTCACCATAACTTATTTAATCTGTAGCCTAATAAACTGCAGTCGTAGTAGGACGACCACATACCATCTCATCGCCTGACTCCAAATTGACTTCGATATGATGGTTATTATATATATATTTGCACATAAAGGCGTTTCACGCATCATTTATTTTACAGACACAAAAAGACCCCACCATGTCAAACAAAATAATTAGGCCATTAGGCTAATTACACCAAAACTTCCTGTTTCCATCAAAGTTGTTGTGACTTGTTTTAATACAACTCGCATAAAAACTGGATGGAAACGTGGTTTGTGAAGGCTTCTTGTTTTAAAGTGTAAGATAAGGCTTGTTTTTAGTGTGAAACAGCTGGCAGAGCTTTTAAATCTATGGGTATTAAATAGTTTACGGCCACATACATATCTGAGTGACTGGGGAATATATGAGCATTCTGGCAGAAACCCGTTTTTGATTTTAAACCAAGTGCTGCTTTATTTACAAAGTGATGAAAGAAATATACTCTAATTTCTCCAGGTACATGTTGGAGAATAACGTTGGCAAAGCAGTTGTAGAAGGGTATGTCAATGAACGTCGTCGACACTAGACACTTAAATAACAAGGAATCATATGACAAAATATAGTGCAAGCCAGGAATATATCTGTTTGCAATAATAATTAACACGTATTTTCCGAAAAATCGAGGTAGAGAAAAGCACACACTGCTTCAATTATACCATTTTTACACAGATTACAACAGAACAGAGTTGTTGTGAATAAAACAAGTTGACGCAGAGTTCATAAAAGTTTTGACCATATCCTGCTATGAAGGAGAGCAGAAGTAGCAACACCTGCTGCTCCAGGCATTAGCGATGAAGACTTTGAAGGGTGGACTCATTCCTTGTTGGGAGAACCTCATCGGCACAATGAGTGCCTTTCCTTAATGGGTCATAGTTGAACAAATTGATAACAAATCAGTAGGGAAAATCTGTCTGTTTCGTGCAGCCAACCAACTCTTTGTGTATGTTGTGAAAACTCAACTTGGAGAAAATGTTTAAGATCTGTCATCACCCGCTGGGCACAGACGTCAATTCAACGTCTACTCCACGTTGGTTTAACATCACTTAATTAGAATGACGTGGAAACAATGTTGATTCAACCAGTGTGTGCCCAGTGGGCACCTTCTACATGTTTTACACGTATGTGCCTAAGTGTGCTAGGGTGAAGTTAAGTATGACCCACTGTGCTGCTGAGCTATGTCAAACTGACTTTGCACAACATTCTGCTCTTCCATGGATAATGCATAGCATGTTAGACAGATGTGAGCTTCAAGCAGACTGAACAATGAATGCCAAATGAAGTGATGAGGGTTCCTGTGGATTTTGTAAATGGGCATTTCTCAGAGATGTATGTAGCTAGTTCCAGAACATTCTCCAACTCTAACCATTAGGTCTACTTGTTGTACCACCTCTCTAACATCTTCCCCATTAAATCACGTCCAATCACAGGCTTGTTATCCCTACCACCCTCAAGTGCTTTGTGGTAACATTACAAGATTAACTTTTGTTTGTTAGCCTTCATTCACATTACGATTTATTTTCCAAAGGAATATATCATCTTGGCCATGTACTGTGTGTGTTTCCCCTGGGTCTGTGTGGCTGTCCGTTGGGTTGACTTTGCAGAGATAGACGTGTTCAATGGCATGTCTGAAAATAAACTGTCAATGGATGCTTTCTGTTTTGCAGTGTTTTTGTTGGTGAACATTAAACACTTGCCTGCCTCCAAAAAATAAAAGATTCACATGTACCTATACAGACCACTTTCAATTGTTCACCATCATCACCTACTAGACCACGGACAAGTTGAACTGGAAACAGTTACATAGATACAGATTCAGCGACCTTCACTGGTTTAAGTCAATAGCCAATGGCACCCCTTGCGCAAGCATTAATTTAGCAAATATCATTGTGCAGAAATCCATTTGCAGCCCATGCTTTTAATGACCTAGAATTATCGCCAGGGTCCGCATGTGATTTCCCAAGTCAATGCATTATCTTCCTGACATGAATATGAAGTCAGGACTGAATTGTAGCATATGCACAAAGCCAGTGTCAACTTGAATAGGCCGTCAAATACGGTCTATGGTTTTGTGTCCCAAAATAGAAGGACTGAGTGAGTCAGACAGACACAGACCTAAGTGATGGCCTTGTCTCTGTGCCTCTACAGCGGGTTAGAGAGGTATTAACAGTCTGTCTGTGTCTTTATCTACAGCTACAGGTCACAGGTCATCTCTCTGAGCCTCTATTATACAATCACAAAGAGTAGCAGCCAGTAGTCTTTACAATGAGGACAGGATTAGAAATTCCTTGGACACTTCTGGGGCCCCAAACTCCCCTCCTCCTTGTCATTGTCCTCTTCCTCCTACACCTTAAGGGCCTCGTGCACACCTACGGCGGACAGGCGTCGGTTGATGTTGCGGTAGCGGCATCGCAGCAGATCCTTGTAGGTGGAGCGCAGGTCCCGGTTAAAGAAGGCGTAGATGAAGGGGTTCATGAGGGAGTTGGCGTAGCCCAGCCAGAGGAGGAACCTCTCCAGCCAGATGGGCACACAGCTGCACTCCACTCCGCAGATGAAGGGCCTGGCCGTGGACAGGATGAAGAAGGGCAGCCAGCAGATAGAGAACACGCCCACGATCACCCCCAGTGTGGTGGCAGCCTTCTGCTCCCTCTTGAAGATGGAGATGTTGCGGCGCTCGCGGGTCAGCAGACGGGACAGCACCGCACACTCCTCGGCCACGCCCTGCGGCTTCAGGCCCTGCATCCTCAGTGCCTCGCTTGCCACCGTCTCCAGCCGCTCGCGCCGGGTGAAGTCGGTGAAGCGGTGCTTGAGGCCGCTCTTGCGGGCGGCCCTGAAAATCTTGTAGTACATGAAGAGCATGACGAGCATAGGGATGTAGAAGGCCACAGCCGTGGAGTAGATGGTGTAACCAAAGTCCTGGCTGATGAGGCACACGCCGCCCGCGTGGACGTTCTTGGCCCAGCCGCAGAAGGGTGGCAGGGTGATGGAGGCGGACACCAGCCACACCCCCAGGATCATCTTGGCCATCAGCTGGCCGTTCTGCCTGGCTGGGTATGTGAGGGGGCGGGTGATCCCCAGATACCTGAGAGAGAAGAAACAAATAATTTAGCCAGATAAACTTTATTATCCTATTTAGAAATGCAAGCAGGCTACATACAATGCAAAACATAAAGACACTGGGGCAGCAGGATAAAGAGTACTATACTCTGAAATTAGTACAATGAATCTCCTACCTGTTTTTGCAATTGTTTGAGTCTCCTCTATCCTCTGCTTGTTTTACATAGTTTTGTCCCCTCTGAGAAAACACTACAGCACTGCTTGCTCATTACCTTGAGTAACAAAAGAGCAGCCTCCTGCCCTAAATGCATCAAGGCTGCTCGTAGTCTTAGCCTTGTACAGCACATCAAAGAGTTTATTATTAATTTCAAAGAAAAAAACACTCTCTTTAATGTGATGGTCAAGTGTAAGCCCCATCATATTTTTAAGAGCCATTGACTCCTACCCTCTGTAAAGAGGCTTAAAGGAATCTACAGAACTACTGTTCCGGTCATAAGAGCAGCTCCTAGGGTACAATGTACTGACAACACTGTACTGACTTTAGGGAATTCAAATGTATAGTGTACTGTACTATATGACAGCAATAAGTTAACGCACGACAGGCTGTGCATTATCGGGGAATGGCTTAAAACAAATCCCATCGGATCACGGTTGTAAAAGGCTTCGGCCAGTGGTGTAAAGTACTTAAGTAAAAAATACTTTAAAGTACTGCTTAAGTAGTACTTTTAGGGTATCTGTACTTTAGGGTATCTGTACTTTACTTTCCTATTTATGTCTTTGATGACTTTTACTTTTACTTCACTACATTCCTGAAGAAATAATGTACTTTTTACTCCATACATTTTCCCTGACACCAAAAAGTACTTGTTACGTTTTGAATGCTTAGCAGGACAGGAAAAGTGTCTAATTCATGCACTTACAGATGCAATCCCTGGTCATCCCTACTGCATCTGATCTGGCAGACTCATTGAACACACATGCTTTGTTTGTAAATGATGTCTGAGTGTTTGAGTGTGCCCCTGGCTATCTGTAAGTGTTTAAAACAAGAAGATCACACCGTCTGGTTTGCTTAATATAAGGAATTTGAAATGATTTATACTTTCACTTTTGATACTTAGATATATTTGAGCAATTACATTTACTTTTGATACTTAAGTATATTTAAAACCAAATACTTTTTTTCTTTGACTCAAGTAGGATTTTACTGGGTGACTTTCACTTTTACTTGAGTCTTTTTCTATTAAGGTATCTTTACTTATACTCAAGTATGACAATTGGGTACTTTTCCCACCACTGGCTTCGGAAAATCCTTTTTTGTGACCATAACTTCTAAAATGTGATGTTTCGTGAACAATTATCCTTCGCACAAACCCGAGGGGTGCTATATCTGAGCGTTAGGTTACAGACCGGTTATCTACTCTCAATAGACAGTAGTGATTGACAATGACTGAGAATGGACTCCATGTTTCTTAGAAGTCTTCCAAAAAAGAAGGAAAGAGACAGCAACACCCAATATGGTTGTGTGTGTCATAACTTGGTTACACAACGCCACAGTCATGCCACCACCACTCCACTCACTCCCCGACCTCAATTCTGACTAATGCAAAAAAAAACATTGGTCTTAAACTCTCTCTCTCAGTCAGTCCCAGTGCATGTACACAGCTGTGGGAAGACTGAATGGGTTTTTAATATATCCGGGGGTAGGCCATGTCAAATGGATACATGAAGTAGGCCACAGTATAACAGGATAGATATACAGTTGAAGTAGGAAGTTTTCATACTCTTAGGTTGGAGTCATTAAAACTTGTTTTTCAACCACTCCACACATTTCTTGTTCACAAACTATAGTTTTGGGAAGTCGGTTAGGACATCTACTTTGTGCATGACACAAGTAATTTTTCCAACAATTGTTTACAGACAGATGAATTCACTTATAATTCACTGTATCACAATTCCAGTGGGTCAGAAGTTTACATACACTAAGTTGACTCTGCCTTTAAACAGCTTGGAAAATTCCAGAAAATTATAGCTTAAGAGGCGTCTGATAGGCTAATTGACATCATTTGAATCAATTGGAGGTGTACCTGTGGATGTATTTCAAGGCCTACCTTCAAACGCAGTGCCTCTTTGCTTGACATCATGGGAAAATCAAAAGAAATCAGCCAAGAACTCAGAAAAAAAAGTTGTAGACCTCCACAGGTCTGGTTCATCCTTGGGAGCAATTTCCAAACACTTGAAGGTACCACGTTCATCTGTACAAACAATAGTACGCAAGTATAAACACCATGGGACCATGCAGCTTTCATACCGCTCAGGAAGGAGGCGCATTCTGTTACCTAGAGATGAATGTACTTCGGTGTGAAAAGTGCAAATCAATCCCAGAACAACAGCAAAGGACCTTGTGAAGATGCTGGAGGAAACAGGCACAAAAGTATCTATATACACAGTAAAATTAGTTCTATATCGACATAACCTGAAAGCCCGCTCAGGAAGGAAGAAGCCACTGCTTCAAAACTGCCATAAAAAAGCCAGACTATAGTTTGCAACTGCACATGGAGACAAAGATCGTACTTTTTGGAGAAATGTCCTCTCAAACAAAAATAGAACAGTTTGGCCATAATGACCATCGTTATGTTTGGAGGAAAAAGGGGGAGCCTTGCAAGCCGAAGAACACCCTCCCAATCGTGAAGCACGGGGGTGGCAGCATAATTTTGTGAGGGTGCTTTGCTGCAGGAGGGACTAGTGCACTTCACAAAATAGATGGCTTCATGAGGAAGGGAAAAGTCTGTGAATATATTGAAGCAACATCTCAAGACATCAGTCAGGAAGTTAAAGCTTGGTCGCAAATGGGTCTTCCAAATGGACAATGATCCCAAGCATACTTCCAAAGTTGTGGCAAAATGGCTAAAGGACAACAAAGTCAAGGTATTGGAGTGGCCATCACAAAGCCCAGACCTCAATCCCATTGAAAATGTGTTGGCAGAACTGAAAAAGTGTGTGCGAGCAAGGAGGCCTACAAACCTGACTCAGTTACACCAGCTCTGTCAGGAGGAATGGGCCAAAATTCCCCCAACTTATTGTGGGAAGCTTGTGGGAGGCTACCCAAAACGTTTGACCCAAGTTAAACAATTTAAAGGCAATGCTGCCAAATACTAATTGAGTGTATTTAAACTTCTGACCTACTGGGACTGTGATGAAAGAAATAAAAGCTGAAATAAATCATTCTCTGTACTATAATTCTGACATTTCACATTCTTAAAATAAAGTGGTGATCCTAACTGACCTAAGTGAGGGAATTGTTACTAGGATTAAATGTCAGGAATTGTGAAAAACTGAGTTTAAATTTATTTGGCTAAGGTGTATGTAAACCTCCGACTTAAACTGTACTACGTTATCCTCTGAGGAAATTCACAAAAAAAACATGATGGCTGCCACGGTAATGCCTCTCTCTGCGCCATAAATGTTTTATTAAACAAGACGAAAATCTGTGGGAAAAGTAGAACACATGAGTGATTCTGTATCAGTACCTCATACTGCTTGGCATTTCCATGATAATGGACGTTTTAGGAACCACTCATAATTTGGACACTAATATCGCCATCTTTGCCACTATAGAATTAGACTGATTTACATATGCTGGAATGCAAGTATTTTATACTTTTGTCAGTCAAACTCCTTGATATAGTGACTCATGAAACATATGTAGCAGACATGAGTCAGTCATGGTCACATGACGAGGTAGCCCCGCCTGTGAACTTCAACACCTGTGTCTGCCTTCAGCCCAAGAGGCAATATCCTCTCGATCTAACAGTCTAAGATGTTGGTTGTTCCCGTGGGTGATCCGGGTTCATATCCCACGTGTAACACAATCTCAAGCTTTCTGTTTTAGGGAAAGGAAAGATACCTAGTCAGTTGTACAACTGAATGCCTTCAACTGAAATGTTTCTTCCACATTTAACCCAACCCCTCTGCATCAGAGAGGTGCGAGGGTCTGCCATAATTGACATCCATGTCTTCGGCACCCGGGGAACAGTGGGTTAACTGCCTAACCCACTCAATCCAGCAACCTTGGCTACCTGCTTTTACATGACCTGAATGTTTTTTGTAAATCGAGATTTGCTATCCCAACATGCATTTCCAGCGTCACCACAAAAAAAGCAAGAGGGTCCAGTCCAACATCAAGGTGATCATGAATGTGTCAACACAGATGTCTATTAGTTATTATCACCTCCCCAGAATACACAAAGTGGAAACAGGTGAATCATACTGGTTGCAACCTATTCCCTTCACAGTGCACTACTTTTGAACATAGCCCTATGGGCCCTGATTAAAAATAGTGCACTTTATAGGTAATAGGGTGCGATTCGGGATGCACCCCCTGATAGAATGTCACCACTTATCACTGAGGAAGATAGAGACAGAAGAGGGACAGCTCTTATCAAATGAAGTTGAGCTCTTCTTTTTTTGTTGCTTTTTTGTTGCAGATGGATTAGGGCCTATCCAGTTGTTGTGTTCCTGAGCCCTAGGGGATTACAATGCCCTAGACAAACAGAGTGGCTGAGCTAATGGAGAGTTCCATTACTTCTGCTAGGCTAGTGAAGGACAGTAAAGTGGAACTATTTTCTACACACATGCAGAATGGAAGGGCCTGGATGCACATCATGGTTGTAGTGGCTGTCACTCACCTCCAGGAGCCAGGAGCACCACTCAAGCCTTTTATGTCTGAGATAGGAAACATGGTGAAATATTTAACTGGGCTGGAGTGGCTCATTTGGAATGGCTTCCCTCTTTAAAAAGCAGCGCACTAAAAAAGGAATATAGTCGGCTGGAAAGTGTCTTTCTAAGAATAAGAGTAGAATTCTGTAACTTTCTAATAAATTGGGTTTATCTTAAAGGGAAGATTTCAGTGTCAACAAAATAATTGGATTGAGTTTTTCAAATGGCGTTCTGCTTTAGTAAAACTATCAGATGTCATGTGCATCTGCAACAACCGCGTCCTATATTTGTACAGATGAGAGAGCAGTGGATTTGAACGAAACGCACATGTGCAGCCAGGGCTGATGCTAATCTGAAAAGAAGTCCATTTTTCTCAGAACGCGGTAACTGTCATGTTGCTGTTTTTCCTTCAACGTTCAGTACATTTGCTGCTTGCTTCATGGTTCGTTTGCTAAATATAAAGAAAATGTCAGTGCCATGGACAAACTTGAATGCACAGAAAAACAGCAACTTCAGCACATCTTCATACTGAATAGCTCTGTATTAAAGTATGCTGCCATTGCTTTACAAGTCCTCCTACATTTCATTGACAACACTACCTTGTTGCAGATCTCAAGAGAAAGAGGTTGACTTCTAACGTCTCTCACAATTGTGCCTGTATATTGACATCAGGGACGTAATAACTCCTATCTTAGGTTAGCAAAAAAGAGAAAGGCCTTTTTAATTGGGCTTTCTCCCATTAACGCCTGCCCCTCTTAGTATGTGTATGGACACTTGACTGACCCTGGCTGTCTAGCCCATCGCTGGCCAGGTCAAGGTTCAAATTAGTAAGCGGAGAGGTCAGTTAGGAGCAGTAAGTGGCCATATAAACTGGCCTCGTCTCTTACACACTGGCTGAGTCACCCCTGGATGGTTTTATCTATTTATTCTTTCAAATACTTTGAGAATTTGATTGAGACTGCAGATTGAGAGGATGATCAAGAGCCAGATGGGTGGTGTTGGGACCCTTCTGTGACGATTCCATTGGTTCCAATAGGCAATGTTCAATCAAGCACAGATGAAGTATTTTTAAATAAATAAATACTACATATGTGCTTCGGCTTCCATACCATTGTTCCCTACCCTGTGACACTATTGGATTCCTTGAAAAACGCCGGAATAGAAAATGTATATGAACATCTGTACTGTGCTCTGTCTAGCCCCACCCTTGACAACCCTGATTTCTAACCAGTGACCAGGTCCACATTTATTCTAGGGAGAGCACTGCATTGATGACAGCCTGTTTAACATTGGAGCTCATAATGGTAACCAGTGAAGAGCTGTGGCGCAACTCACTCTTAACTTGTTTTATGACCATGTGTGTTGACATTTTTTTACTTTTACCTTGCAGGTGCTGAAACATGGGAGAATCCCGCCTTAAGGATAATATCATCTGTAGACCTAATATTTGTCTGACCTGTGCCTCCTCGACTCTTTTTACTTTACAAGTGGAGGATCTTTGAGCAGTAACCCTTGCCCCTGAAACCTCTTGAGCACATAATATTCTGAAATGTTAGATTTTCTCTCTTCTGCTATGTCTCTCTTGCTTCCTTCGTCACACCAACCAGCCTGTTCAGTGGCTGGTACTGTGTATTGGTCAATAAAACGTTGATGTTTTATGGCCCAGTGGATCATTACAGGCCTCAGAAACCACCTGCACCACTGGAGTTTATAGAGTTTCCCACAGATAAAATTAATAGCCGGCTATTACTGTCAAAACGATAAATGGCTAATGGGCACACTAATACAGTGCACAGCTGGTCTGTCACTTTACATATGAGAGCAGGTGTGTATGTCAACTTTAATGATAGTGTGTGTGTATGAGTTTGTGATTAGATAATAAGCTCTATCGTTTCCTCTGGATATTGCGGGTAATTATACCTAAAAAACAATTATAGAACCGAACTCCTTTAGTGAGGGTCCTAAAACGGTTACTCAAATATTCATGAATGTGTCAACTCTTTTCTCAGTATCATACAACGACACATCTATCGATGGAAGCTGAATATGTATGCTTTAACTAGTCCATCGCTTCAATCCAATCATGGTGGTCCATGCTTGCTTTACCCTTTATTCTGTGTAATCTACATCGTACTGTTAATTACGCAATGCGCTACAGTTGAAGTCGGAAGTTTACATGCACCTTAGCCAAATACATTTAAACTCAGTTTCACAATTCCTGGCATTTAATCCTAGTAAAAATTCCCTGTTTTAGGGCAGTTAGGATCACCACGTTATTTTAAGAATGTGTATATACTGTATATACAGTTGAAGTCGGAAGTTTACATACTCTTAGGTTGGAATCATTAAAACTCGTTTTTCAACCACTCTACAAACTTCTTGTTAACAAACTATAGTTTTGGCAAGTCGGTTAGGACATCTACTTTGTGCATGACACAAGTAATTTTTCCAACAATTGTTTACAGACAGATTATTTCACTTATAATTCACTGTATCACAATTCCAGTGGGTCAGAAGTTTACATACACTAAGTTGACTGTGCCTTTAAACAGCTCGGAAAATTCCAGAAAATTATGTCATGGCTTTAGAAGCTTCTGATAGGCGAATTGGCATCATGTGAGTCCATTGGAGGTGTACCTGTGGATGTATTTCAAGGCCTACCTTCAAACTCAGTGCCTCTTTGCTTGACATCATGGGAAAATCAAAAGAAATCAGCCAAAAATTGTAGACCTCCACAAATCTGGTTCATCCTTGGGAGCAGTTTCCAAACGCCTGAAGGTACCACGTTCATCTGTACAAACAATAGTACACTAGTATAAACACCATGGGACCACGCAGCCGTCGTAGGAAGGAGACGCGTTCTGTCTCCTAGAGATGAAAGTACTTTGGTGCGAAAAGTGCAAATCAATCCCAGAACAACAGCAAAGGACCTTGTGAAGATGCTGGAGGAAACAGGCACAAAAGTATCTATATCCACAGTAAAACAAGTCCTATATCAACATAACCTGAAAGCCTGCTCAGCAAGGAAGAAGCCACTGCTCCAAAACTGCCATAAAAAAGCCAGACTACGGTTTGCAACTGCACATGGGGACAAAGATCATAGTTTTTGGAGAAATGTCCTCTGGTCTGATGAAACAAAAATAGAACAGTTTGGCCATAGTGACCATTGTAATGTTTGGGGGAAAAAGGGGGAGGCTTGCAAGCTGAAGAACACCATCCCAAACGTGAAGCATGGGGGTGGCAGCATCATGGTGTGTGGGTGCTTTGCTGCAGGAGGGACTGGTGCACTTCACAAAATAGATGGCATCATGAGCTAGGAAAATAACTTGGATATATTGAAGCAACATCTCAAGACATCAGTCAGGAAGTTAAAGCTTGGTCGCAAATGGGTCTTCCAAATGGACAATGACCCCAAGCACACTTCCAAAGTTGTGGCAAAATGACTTAAGGACAACAAAGTCAAGGTATTGGAGTGGCCATCACAAAGCCCTGACCTCAATCCTATAGAAAATGTGTGGGCAGAACTGAAAAAGCTTGTGCGAGCAAGGAGGCCTAAAAACCTGACTCATTTACACCAGCTCTGTCAGGAGGAATGGTCCAAAATTCACCCAACTTATTGTGGGAAGCTTGTGGAAGGCTACTCAAAACTTTTGACCCAAGTTAACAATTTAAATGCAATGCTACCAAATACTATTTGAGTGTATGTAAACTTCTGACCCACTGGCAAATGTGATGAAAGAAATAAAAGCTGAAATAAATCATTCTCTACTATTATTCTGACATTTCACATTCTTAAAATAAAGTGGTGAGCCTAACTGACCTAAAATAGGGAATTTTTACTAGGATTAAATGTCAGGAATTGTGAAAAACTTGGTTTAAATGTATTTGGCTAAGGTGTATGTAAAATTCCGAATTCAAAAGTAGCTGTGTCAAATGGAACCTCTTAATGGAATGGGATCTGCATTGCAACCTCTAAGGGGGACCATAAACACTTTTACTAAAACCCTGACAGCACTTTGCAGGTACAACATCATAAAAATACAGTGAGAGAGAGAGAGAGAGACAGAGAGAGAAAGAGAGAGAGAGAGAGACAGAGAGACAGAGGGTGAGAGACACAGAGAGAAAGAGAGGGAGAATTAAGATTTCCTTCAAAGAACTGTAAGACGGAGGCATCAGTGTTTCAAAACAGCCTGATCGTGCCAACAGCACATGTGATAACATGTTTTATAGAACAGCAGAAAAGTCATCTTACAGTGTAAAGTTATGCTCTTCCCCCTGTGTCCTTCACACAGCATTCTAAATATCTTCTCAGACTCTGTACATGTCTCTCTCTCTGTACTTTTGACATTTATGGGAAACGTCTCGAGTTAGATAGCTAGGCTATAGTTGGAAAGATAAGATACTTTGGTTATATTTCAGTATGTGAAAGCCTTCCCTGGAGTATATATATCAATATATCTACTGCCCTAAATTCAGCAAACAAAGTGATAAGTGACTAAGACATAAGGTTTTATCAATGTAGACCAACAATGTTTCAGTGTTTTTCGTGGTGACATTCATGTTCCTACAAGGAAACAAACTTTTACTGGCAGAGGTAGACATTGTTAAGTCTTTGTTTTACTCAGAATAATCCGCTTGCGTCTACTGTGTGTAGTTTTACCTTTGTTGATGCAAACCCCAAATATTACTGAACGATTAGTGCAAAAAATAAAGATTAAATATATATATATATACACACATCTTAACATGGATATTCATTTCATTCATTTTATCAAGAAGTAAAGGCAACTGTCTTACCATATTTCCTACATTAGCAATGAATACATCTCCCCAATAGAGAGAAGGAAGCTAAATGTAATGTAATCTAACTTGAAACCAGATACTGACATGCATCAGAAATGACAGATTCGGGGGATAATCTATGTTCCTGTTTTGTTTGTGTGTCCACTGTTCTATACAGAATAATATAGTAGGAAACTACAACAGAACTCTCAACTATATCTCAATATTACCCATTACCGGTGTCACGGCCGTCAAAGAGAGGAGACCAAGGCGCAGCAAGGGATGCGTACATACTTCTTCATTTAAAGAACGAACACTAAACAAACTAACAAAATAACAAACGAACCGTGACGCTATACAAAAATGAGTGCTGACAGGCAACAACACATAGACAACTACCCACAAATTGTCACGGTTTTCTTCCTGGGATGAACGAGAGGACCAAAATGCAGCGCGGCTAGTGTTCAACATGTTTATTTAGACGAATAAACGGTAACACTAATACAAATAACAAAATAACAAATGTGAAAACCGAGACAGCCCTATCTGGTGCAGACAAAACACAGAGACAGGAAACAATCACCCACAAAATCCCAACACAAAACAAGCCTCCTATATATGATTCTCAATCAGGGACAACGATTGACAGGTGCCTCTGATTGAGAACCATATTAGGCTGGACACAGAAACAGACAAACTAGACACACAACATAGAATTCCCACCCAGCTCACGTCCTGACCAACACTAAACAAGCAAAACACATAAGAACTCTGGTCAGGACGTTACACAAATACAGGTGGGAAAAGGCAACCTAAGTATGGTTCTCAATCAGAGACAACGATAGAGAACCACACCCGGCCAAACGCACAGAAATTCAAATCATAGAAAAAGGAACATAGAATGCCCACCCAAATCACCCAAAAAATAGAGACGTAAAAAGCTCTCTACGGTCAGGGCGTGACAACCAGGGACATTTTACAGTGAAAAACAATATTATTTATCTTTTCAAACACATTTGGTGTAGCTTATGCTCATAACTTTTTCATTATCTTTACAAGTTGGGACAAGTTTTAATATTGCCAGGAATTGTTATCTCTATGCTTTATATTATCCTCGTAGATAAACTCCTGAAGTGTACCTTTTCAGGTGAGCAAACACAAAGTGTACTCTCACACAGTAAACATAGATTGTGGCAGGCATCTATGGATAACATATAATAGATCTGCTTTCATACAACATATGTAAATATAAAGTAGCATTGATGGATTGTTTGAGGATTCCTAAAAAACGTAGCTAGGTTATTCTACGTTAAGTGAAAGGGTTTTTATTTCTAGAAATGTTTCCACTCTGCTATGGCTTAATGTAAACTACTAAGTGGGTGTCAAAGTACTGACAGTCTATTCCAGCATGAAATAAGTAGCCTATTTGTTAATTGAGAGAAGATGACCTTTGCTGCCCTTGCCTTTACTCATTTTAAAAGCTAAAAGAAAAACTGGTTGCATCTGTGATTCACAGGAAATTTACAACATCATAATGGTACTTTATGTTCTCTCCCTGTGTCCGTGATGAGGGAAGCAGGAAAACGTGGTCATATTGCAGCAACATCATAATTCTAAATGATGAGTTTTGGAATTGAGAGTGAATACTCTCACCGAATATGTGGAAGTGTAATGTGTAAGGTAGATACATGTCTGCACACACACACACCGAATATTCACTGCCAATCAAACTTTGTGTGGAAGACTGTTAACCAACATGACAAATCTACATGTCCACAGGGATGTACTGAAACAGTGCACGCGGACAGTATTCAGACCCCTTGACTTTTTCCACATTTTGTCACATTACAGCCATATTCTAAAATTGATTAAATGAATAAAAAAATCCTAAGCAATCTACACACAATACCCCATAATGACAAAGCAAAAACAGATTTTTAGACATTTTTGCAAATTTTAAAAACAGAAATACCTTATTTCCATAAGTATTCAGACCCATTGCTATGAGACTTGAAATTGAGCTCAGGTGCATGCTGTTTCCATTGATCATCATTGAGATGTTTCTACAACTTCATGGAGTCCACCTGTGGTAAATTCAATTGATTGGACATAATTTGGAAAGGCACACACCTGTTTATATAAGGTCCCACAGTTGACAGTGCATGCCAGAGCAAAAACCAAGCCATGAGGTCGAAGCAATTGTCCGTAGAGCTCAGAGACAGGATTGTGTCGAGGCACAGATCTGGGGAAGGGCACCAAAACATTTCGCCAGCATTGAAGGTCCTCAAGAACACAGTGGCCTCCATCATTCTTAAATGGAAGAAGTTTGGAATCTGGCCAAACTGAGCAATCGGGGGGAGAAGGGCCTTGGTCAGGGAGGTGACCAAGAACCCGATGGTCAATCTGACAGAGCTCTAGAGTTCCTCTGTGGAGATGGGAGAACCTTCCAGAAGGACAACAATCTCTGCAGCACACCACCAATCAGGCCTTTATGGTAGAGTGGCCAGACAGAAGCCACTCTTCAGTAAAAGGCACATGACAGCCCGCTTGGAGTTTGCCAAAAGGCACCTAAACCTCAGACCATGAAAAACAAGATTCTCTGATCTGATGATACCAAGATTGAACTCTGAATGCCAAGCGTCACGTCTGGAGGGAACCTGGCACCATCCCTACGGTGAAGCATGGTGGTGGCAGCATCATCCTGTGGGGATGTTTTTTAGCAGCAGGGCCTGTGAGACTAGTCAGGATCAAGGGAAAGATGAACGGAGCAAAGTACAGATAGATCCTTAATGAAAACCTGCTCCAGAGCGCTCGGGACTTCAGACTGGGGGTGAAGTTTCACCTTCCAACAGGACAATGACCTTAAGCACAAAGCCAGACAACGCAGGAGTGGCTTCGGGACAAGTCTCTGAATGTCCTTGAGTGGCCCAGCAAGAGCCCGGACTTGAACCCGATATAACATCTCTGGAGAGACCTGAAAATAGCTGTACAGCAACGCTCCCCTCCAACCTGACAGAGCTTGAGAAAGGGGAAAGGGGGATACCTAGTCAGTTGTACAACTGAATGCATTCAACTGAAATGTGTCTTCCGCATTTAACCCAAACCCTCTGAATCAGAGAGGTGCGGGGGGCTGCCTTAATTGACATCCACGTCTTCGGCACCCGGGAAGCAGTGGGTTAACTGCACATGAGGCATCCCGAAAATGTATCTTCTCACAAAATCGTCTGTAGCGTAGGGCAAAAACATATATATATATTTAAAAAAAAAAAATACTAGTTCCAGGAGTTCAAATCAAATAGCTAAATGATCCATGGTATGACCTTCTTAAAACAATTCCATATAGTTTAGTAGAACCCCCCTGTATGGAGGGGGATTCTGTATGGAGGAGTGGTCTAAGATTCCTCCCAATATGTTCCCCAACTCATAAAACGTTTTAGAAAAAGGCTCAGTGCCGTTATCCTCGCAAGATGAGATATTGAAAGGTATTGAAAAAAGGGGTGTCAATCATTTTGACCCCTACCTTTTGAGAAAAATACGTATGATTCTTTTTTATATCACTTTCTTTGAGCAATTGTATTAGAATAAAATAATAGAATTCCCCCCCAAAAAATTGCATACAACATAGCTCAGTATTTTAATTATTTACTGTGTCTTATGGTCTAAGATCCCTCCCAATGTGTTCCCCAACTCATAAAACATTTTAGAAAAAGCGTCAGTACCGTTATCCTCGCAAGATGAGGTATTGAAAGGTATTGAAAAAAGGGGTGTCAATCATTTTGACCCATTCCTTTTGAGAATTTTTTTCTTCTACAAAATCACTTTCTTTGAGCAATTGTATTCGAATAAAATAATAGAATTAGCCCCATACCCCCACATTGCATAGAATATTGCTCAGTATTTGAATTATTTGTTTTATATAGTAATTTTTGCTCATCTTTATTAAGGGTGTCAATAATTTCAGACTCGATTGTATATACAAATACCCAGAACACTATCTACTTTATATAATCTGTTCCATCAATGGGATACCCATGATCCTGCTCTGTGTAAAATGTTTTGCTTTTGTTCATCCCAGATGAATAATGCACCACAGACAAACACGCAACATGATTTATGCCAAACTCCCTTCGCCATTAAGACCCAGTTGATCTTTCCCCCCTGCCCGCTCACTCAGATTATATGTGGATGTCACTGCCAGGTTATATGCACAGCAAAGAAGCAGGTCTCGATCTCCTGGAGGTTTATAGCATATCCATCCTGTCTATTCCCACCGTGCAAAATGTACACATTATTCACACTATCAGCCCAATGATCCCTCACTGTAATCGTTACATTAACACCTTGCCTGAGGAAGTTTCTTCTGGGAAGATTTCCATGTCCCTGTTCCATCACTGTGCCTACTCTCTCTACGTATGAAGCTTACCTGGAAAGGTTTCAAGTTCTCTCTGATTAGTTTTTGTCTGACAGAGTAGCTACTGTAGCAAAGAAAAACAAGACGAAATAGGACCAAGAGGTGGGTCTGGTGAAAATCCATATCGGTCCAATGAACCAGTCTGTGCCTGTACTAAAATCAATATAAGGTATACAGTATATACTCTGTATGTTTGGAAAAATATCTAGTACACTTATTCCAATGCATTCATCCCACTGCAACAAAGAGTGTTTAGACTGGAGCTAAAGGTCGAAACCATCAAAGTTTTTAAAAACAAAACAAAGACTGTCTTATATTGAGGCCAGTGAGCAGAGGTGATATTAACTGTAAGGGAGATGACGTGAGGCAAATGTCTTCAATTCCCTATGAGTCAGCTGGCCAGGCAGCTTATTGGAGTTCTATGATAACTGAGACCCAAGTAAACGACCGAGGCAACTTCTGACCTCACAGAGTCAATATTGTAGAAGAGGGAATGTATTAAGTAGGAAGATGTATTAAGTAGGAGGACAAACGATGTAGTCTAGGCACCTGGGCAGTGTTATTCTCCTTTCTGCTATCGTATCGACCAAGTCCCAAGGGAACTCTTCTCTCTCACAGATCGTTATGATGGATTGGTACTGTAGCTCTATAACAATGTGTTTTGGTAATTCATGGCTATGGGATTTAAACAGACAGTACTTTATTCCCAATGATGACATTATAGGACTGTCACATTGAATAGACACCATTGACCGATTTTTCGTCTTTTCTATTTTTGTCAAATGCCCAACAAGGGGGAGGGCAGTTCTGAGGCACGGCTATTATTGTGCATGAATGTTTCCATGAATAAAGCACCGAGCAAACTGAATTATTAATTCACGTTTTGACAAATTCCAGTACGTCGGACGAACTCCAACTTCCCATTGTTTGGAAAACACTGTTTGCAGCCTGCTAGGCATAACTTCCCAATGGGAAAGGTGTATAGAGGACTGAATACATCACTGCTATACACCGATGGACTTGATGAAAAGGCACTGATGAAAAAAACATATTAAAGGATTACATGAGAAGTAGCATGCCTCTCCAAGTACACATTAACTTAGATCTGACCGTACTACTATAGCTTTAGAGAAGATCCTCTCTCCTCAGCCATGTTTCTCCTCTCCTACATATTTCAGAGCAGGCAGGGCACTGCGTCTGTGGAGAGGTGGAGGAAGGAGGGAGGGAGGATGCCACTGAGTGTGTATCCTCCTTGGTGTCACTCTGTATTACTTGTGCAACCGTCATCCAGGTCAACTCATCTGTGGTGGTGGCCGGGTGCTACTGTGCTGTGGTGGGTAGATATTCATTCTGCACCAAATAACTACACAGACACCCATACACCCAGACCTCCCATGGGTTGAACGTATTCACTGGCAACAAAACAACAATCAACGGTAGAGGGGGGACTATACTGTATACTGTACTGGTATGTTCAACAGTTCTACAGAATTGGCACTGGCTCACATGCAATAATTAAAGGTAGCAAAAGGGGGACTATATACAGTACATTCCACGCAGGATTGTCATGTCAGGCTATGGGCTTACACAGGTGCTTACTGCCCCCGGTATGAACTCTGTCAAAGCACCCATCTGGTTCTGGGTAAATTGGGCAGAATGTAAGGGCCAAAACAATCTGTCACAATGGAGGGGAATCACATTAGGACTTGACATTCATATACATTTGTCACACCGGGCCAGTACCAAGTGAAAACTACTGGCCTGGGCCAAGATCACAGGAAAGCAAGTTATGCACCCAGAATTTCATTCGTGGGTGATTTCATGTTTCCTTTTCCGTCTGGGCAAGTACCTTTATATTATGGCCAACCATAAAATCTGATATTTACACTGATTGTTTGGAAAACTAAAATTAAACCATCCCCAACTCAATGAGGGCATATAGCCTTCACATATGAAACAGTTTCAAATGTAACATTCCCCTCCATAAATGAGCCCAATAACATATTGACGAAAAGCAATATCTTTAGGGCCTATACACATAGACACGGGAAGTAAGGGTGCAGAGGGTGCTGCAGCAACCCCTGATAAATCGTAATATATAAAAACATCATTTTTAATTGGTGAACTCATCTATTTTTTTTATGTATTACTCCTCTATTAGCAGAGAAAAATACTCCTCAGCACCCCTGACAGGACCCAAAACATCTTCCTGCTGTCATGTCTATACATGATCCATATTAACAGGCAGGTGAGCTAGTTAAGCAATAAGCATTATCACCTGTAGCCTGATGCAGCATCGTGACTACATGGTTGAAGCATGGGGTTGCTCCTCTGCATTGTTTACCCCAATGGGCTAACCATTACATAGATCACAGTTTCTAAATATGATCTTGTTGCTTGTTTAATGTCCTATAAAAAATAGCATTGGCATATATGCCTTCAATTTATGCATTTGGAATGGCCAACGTGCCTGGTGGTTCATTTTTTTATTGTCATGCCAGACACTAAAGAGTGTCTGAGAAATAAATCATACAGCACTGGAAAATTGCGATGCCGCTCTTTTCAATATTCACCCTCAAAACACTTGTCTTTTCCATACATTGCATTTAAAAAATGTGTGCAGGGACTGGGCTTATTATCAAATCAAATTGTATTTGTCACATGTGCCGAATACAACAGGTGTGGTAGACCATACCGTGAAATGCTTACATAGAACATTAGAACACATTTCATTCTGCACAACAATCAGCTTTGTGAGGAGTTGCTCGCGCTTGCCACCCAACAGTTGAAATTCAGCTGATAAATAAACAACCTAGTTCATTGACAACTTCGGGAATTAATCTGTTTTTAATCAATTATATAGACTACATAATTGCATTATTACAAAATGCATTGTTATTTCTTCCTGTAGGCTATTTAGCCAACAAGTGATTTGTGTCAATAATGTTCATGTCTTAGAAAGAAAACCCTTTTACAATTATGTTAGCACAGCTGAAAACTGTTGTTCTGATTAAAGAAGCAATAAAACTGGCCTTCCTTAGACTAGTTGAGTATCTGGAGCATCAGCATTTGTGGGTTTGAATACAGGCTCAAAATGTCCAGAAACAAAGAGCTTTCTTCTGAAACTCGTCAGTCTATACTTGTTCTGAGAAATGAAGGCTATTCCATGCGAGAAATTGCCAAGAAACTGAAGATCTCATCATACAACACTGTGTACTACTCACTTCACAGACCAGCGCAATCTGGCTCTAACCAGAATAGAAAGAGGAGTGGGAGGCCCCGGTGCACAACTGAGCAAGAGGACAAGTACATTAGAGTGTCTAGTTTGAGAAACAGACGCCTCACAAGTCCTCAACTGGCAGCTTCATTAAATAGTACGCTCAAAACACCAGTCTCAACATCAACAGTGAAGAGGCGACTCCGGGATGCTGGCCTTCTAGGCAGAGTTGCAAAGAAAAAGCCATATCTCACAGACTGGCCAATAAAAAGAAAAGATTAAGATGGGCAAAAGAACACAGACACTGGACAGAGGAACTCTGCCTAGAAGGCCAGCATCCTGGAGGTGCCTCTTCACTGTTAACGTTGAGACTGGTGTTCTGCGAACCCACAAATGCTGATGCACTCAGTACATAAAAATGTACTGAGTGCAAGACAGTGTTATTTCTTATTTGCATTTTTAATGAGGATCTGTCTCTTTGCAATAACAAACTCTTCCATTCCCCAAGCACTATCTAGATATTGTCAACGGCTGGGTGACTCTAGACAGGGAATATCCTCCCTCTCCCCTCTGTTGCCAATGAATTATTCATATCTGGCTTTAAAAATAAAGAATATATATATTACTCTTAGAGGGAGAACTAGAACTGGCCACAAGAGAAAGCACCTTTTTAGGGACTGGACAAGGGCAGGTCTAGTGCTTTCAAACTGGAGAAGGTAAGACTATTTCCATCTATGATGATGAATCATGAGTTTGTAATATGCAATAACAATGCTAAGGTTGGAGATTTATTTGTATTTATTTTTTACTATTCACACCTTTCAGAGTAAGATTTGTGCAGTGGCCACTTAAAGTACGTGGTAAGAACGTGGCAGCAATATAGTTTGGCTCAGCCCAGTAGAAGCCAATTGAGAAGATCCTCATCCAGGAATGATAGTTGAGCTACAACTAATTCACCTGTATGACTGCGGCAGGTAGCCTAGCGGTTAAGCACATTAAAGGTTGCTGGTTCAATTCCCCCAGCTGACTAATTGAAAAATCTGCTGATGTGCCCATGAGCAATGCACTTAGCCCTAATTTCTCCTGGATAAGAGTGGCAAAAAATTATGCATAAACCACCCATATAGAAAATCTATACCAATAAAAGCAATCTTCATTGTGAATTGGGGCCTGCCTCTCCAGTGTGCAGTGTGCGTGTGTGTGAAGCTAGGGACCAACCAACATGATGGCTGGGGAAATGTCAGAGAAGCGCAGAGATTAGTTCCAGCAGAGTGGTCCATGTTTTTCTATGCATCCTTTATCCCTGTCTGAGCTGCTGACAGGATCATGCTAATCCAAAGGACCTCTAAGGCTGCGTTCCAAATAGCATCATATTCCATTTATAGTGCACTTTTGACCAGGGGACATATATTATTTGGGATGCAGCCTCAGTTCCAACAGAGACCAAAAACCACTGTGCTTGTATACGTGTTTGAGATTCACTAATCACTACATTGTGATTCATGCAGTCGAACTGTGAAGAATCACTGATCTACAAATCCCCACCTTGTATCCCAAATAAATGTACTTTATGTAATCAAGATTAGCAATTCTGCACCTCGCCTTGCTTAAACAGATCCCCTGGAACATGCTGACACTCTCTCTTTGATCCACAATCTGGTGGTAGCTACATTCCTCTGCTGAGACTTACAGTAAGGAGATCTCAGGGACCATTGATAGGCGAAGACATAGGACAGTCAAGTCAGTTGGGACCATATGGACTATATCAGGGGTTCCCAAAACGTTTCACTCAGGCCCCGCTTCCAGAATTTGCGAACATCATCCCCCCCCCCCCCCCCCCCTATTTCTATGGGCACAAGCACTGTTCATGACACAAACTGTTCACACCCCTCTTCATGGCGGAGAGAAAATATTGCAGGTTTAAAGCTTTTTTTCCTGTAATTCTATACATTTTGACATGTCTAATGTGTATTCATTTGATATTTGAACATTACTACAAAATCTATGGGCTAAAAAACCTAGCTAAAAAACATTAGCTGACATGGGCTAGTTATCTGGACATTCTGACAAGTTATATATTTTTTAAATATATTTTATTTTATTATTATTATTTTCCCCTAACCCTACCATCACTCCCTTAATTTGAATAAACTAATGGACAACAACACTTAGGATTCTACATTGAGCTTATACATACTATATACAGTGCATTCGGGAAAGTATTCAGAACCCTTGACATTTTCCACATTTTGTTACGTTACAGCCATAATCTAAAATTGATTAACTGAAAATTGTTCCTCATCAATCAACACACAATACCCTATAATAACACAATGAAAACAGGTTTTTAGAAATGTTTGCAAATTTCAATAAAAAAAATAAATGAAATACCTTATTTAAATAAGTGTTTAGACCCTTGCTATGAGACTGTAAATTGAGCTCAGGTGCATCCTATTTCCATTGATTATCCTTGAGATGTTTTTACAACTTGATTGGAGTCCACCTGTGTTAAATTAAATTGATTGGACCTGATTTGGAAACGCACACACCTGTCTATATAAATTCCCACAGTTGACAATGCATATCAGAGAAAAAACCAAGCCATGAGGTTGAAGGAATTGACCATAGAACGCTGAGACAGGATTGTGTTGAGGCACAGATAATGGGAAGGGTACCAAAAAATGTCTGCAGCATTGAAGGTCCCCAAGAAGACAGTGGCTTCCATCATTCTTAAATGGAAGAAGCTTGGAACCACCAAGACTCTTCCTAGAGCTGGCCGCCAGGCCAAACCGAGCAATCGGGGGAGAAGGGCCTTGGTCAGGAAGGTGACCAAGAACCTGATGGTCACTCTGATAGAGCTCCAGAGTTCCTCTGTAGAGATGGGAGAACCTTCCAGAAGGACAACCATCTCTGCAGCACTCCACCAATCAGGCCTTTATGGTAAAGTGGCCAGACGGAAGCTACTCCCCAGTAAAAGGCACATGACAGCCCGCTTGGAGTTTACCAAAAGACACCTAAAGGACTCTCAGACCATGAGAAACAAAATTCTCTGGTCTGATGATACCAAGATTGATCTCTTTGGCCTGAATGCCAAGCGTCACATCTGGAGGAAACCTGGCACCATCCCTACGGTGAAGCATGGTGGTGGCAGCATCATGCTGTGGGATGTTTTTCAGGGCCTGGGAGACTAGTCAGGATCGAGGGAAAGATGACCGGAGCAAAGTACAGAGAGATCCTTGATGAAAACCTGCTCCAGAGCACTCAGAACCTCAGAATGGGGGTGAACGTATACTTTCCAACAGAACAACAAATCTAAGCACACAGCCAATACAACGCAGGAGTGGCTTTTGGACAAGTCTCTGAATGTCCTTGAGTGGCCCAGCCAGAGTCCGGGCTTGAACCCCATCGAACATCTCTGGAGAGACCTGAAAATAGTTGTGCGGCGACGCTCCCCATCCAACCTGACAGAGCTTAAGAGGATCTGCAGAGAAGAATGGGAGAAACTCCCCCAAATACAGGTGTGCCAAGCTTGTAGCCTCCAGAAGACTGGAGGCTGTAATCGCTGCCAAAGGTGCTTCAACAAAGTACTGAGTAAAGGGTCTGAATACTTATATAAATGTGATATTATTTTTTTTAATCTATAAATGTAGATTTATTAAAAAAAACGTTTTTTGCTTTGTCATTATGGGGTATTGTGTGATGAGGGGGAAAAACTATTTAATCAATTTTAGAATTTTAGAATAAGGCTGTAATATAACAACATATGGAAAAAGTCAAGGGTTCGGAATAGTTTCCGACTGCACTGTATATTTAACGGACACAGTTCTGTTTTCCATATATTTTTCAACTGTGCTTTTATGTTTCACAAAAGATCTGAACCTTTCTATTCTCAAATATTCTACAAATTATACATTTTAAGGAGAATCATTTTTGCTAAGAGTATTAGTATATTATTGATCAATTGACTTTAACTTTTTGAATCACCCAGCAGTGCTATTTGCAGATTCAGCTCCAAGAAAATTTTACAATTCTTCAGCCATTCCTGAACCTGCGACCAAAAACAAGCTACATATCGACAGTACCAAAACAAATTGTCTAATGATTCTGTCTCTTCTAAGAAAAATCTGCAGAGCTGGGATAGTTGTATCCCCCATATATATATAAATACAGTATATATAACATTCTATTGGTTGCAAGAATTTTGTATAATAATTTAAATGGGAAAACTAAGTTTTGAATCTAGTGTTATGTGTATCAGTTCATGACTGAGACCTTTAGTGAGAGGTCTTATGCTTCAATATGTAATAATTTCTGCCCTCAGAAATGTAATTCCTGCCATTACGAATAAAATGTAATATTTTTTGCTCATATAATTTAAAGTTGCTAGGTGTAGGCTAGGCCATGAGCAAAATAGGTAAACTGGGATATGACTAAAGAGTTCAATCAGGGTGATTTTTCTACAAACCATCAGTCCTATATATGATATCATTTACAAAGATTATGCCTTTTTATCAATTTTTTTATTTTTTTTATCAGTTAGTATATTTGAGTTTAACCATCATATTTTTTGTAATATTTGATTGGTCTTTTCTGGTGGATTAAACTGAAATTGCAACCAACTTCCTATAGCTTGTTTTAAAAATAGTGATATGTTGGAGATTATTTTATTTTCAAATAATTGAAAGTGGGAGGTTGTAATCTGAATAAAGCGAAAATGGCCATTCTTGAACATGGGGTTAGACATGCTTACTTTTCTGCTGGAGAACCAGTTCGGATTTAAGTATAATTTTTGTATGACTGAAACCTTTAGTGAGAGGTCTAATGCTTTAATATTTAATCATTTCTGCCCTCTGAAATGTAATTTTGGAGGGAAAAATGTACTTGCTGTTCCAAATAAAATTGAAAATGTTTTGCTCATTTAATTTAAAGTTGCTAGGTGTAGACAAGGCCATAAGCAAATAGGTAAAGTGGGATATGACTAAAGAGTTAAATCAGGGTGATTTTTCCACAAATAGACAGGTATTTTCCTTTCCACTGTATGTATGTCCACTTCACCGTCAGACCATTTTATTGGTAAACTACACGGTAATGTATAAGTTGTACTTTTTTTGTGATCCAATATGTAATATAGTAGACTTATCATTTGGTTGTAATCCAGAGGTTAGAAAAAAATATCTAGTTTATCTATAAGGCTGTGGAGGCATCCAAATAGTGGATTTAAAAGAACATGAATCATCCACGTACAATGACACCTTTGTTTTTAAGCCCTAGACCATGATATTATTGTTGGATCTGATTTTAATAGCTACAATTTCGATGGTTATAATAAATTGATATGCTAATAGTGGACAACCTTGCTTTACTCCTCTTGACAGTTTAATACTTTCAGAAGTAGCCATTGTTTACTAATTTACAAATTGGGTTACTATACATAACTTTAACCCATTGTATAAGATTCTCCAAAATTGACATATTCCAGGCATTTATATATAAATTCCAGTCGTACTTAATCAAAAGCCTTTTCAAAGTCAGCTATGAATACCAGGCCTGGTTTCCCAGATATTTCATAGCGTTCTATTGTTTCCAGTACTTGTCATATATTATCTCCAATGTATCGTCCATGTAAAAAACCTGTCTGATTAGGAAGAATAATATCAAACAATACCTTTTTAATTCTATGCGCTATGCACTTTGCTAGAATTTCTGCATCGCAACACTGAAGTGTAAGGGACCTCCATTTTTTTTAATGGACTGTATCTTTATATTTACCACTTAGGTCCTGTTTCTGTAATAATGAAGTCAGACCTTCTTGTTGAGTATCTGAAAATCCTCTGAGTACATCAAAAAAGTTTTGGTATACCTCCACTGGTATGCCATCCAGCCCTGGAGTTTTCCCAGACTTAAAGCCTTTAATTGCATCAAGAAGTTCCTCCTCTGTAATTTGGCCTACACATGAGTCTTTCTGTACAGCTGTTCATTTTACATTATTAATAGGGGGGGAAATCCCCTTAACTCTGGCAAGTGGAGATGGAGGAGACTGAAATGAAAACAAATGCTTTGCTTCCTCTTTCAAAATATTGTTTGGTGAATCATAGGTAACAAATTTCAGTAAATCATTTTGGGTACCATGTGTATGTTGAAGATTTTTTTTTTTTTGTGAATTTTTCCCCATATTCCTCCAGTTTGCTTGATTACAATATATTACACTTGATCTTTCTTGAATAAGTTACTCCATTTATTTTGGCCATTTATTCTGGCCTATATAGCCAGGACGCAGAGTGTTTGACTAAACAGAATATACCTTTATAGGTGTAATATTCCCTGTGAGGTACAGGGACAGTTTAATCACGTGACCTTGCTGGGAATCTTGAAAGGCATGTCAAACACAGCATTATCAGGCCAACCATTTTTTACAACTGACAAGTTCAATCTGAATCTCTTTCATTCTCTTTTCCACAGATATCAATTGTATAGGCCTATAACATATTTTTACAACTGCACAGTAATTTTCTAAATGAGTATGCTACACTGAAGAGAAAATAATTTTCTGGCTTTCAAGGATATGACTGAAAAGTGTGCAGCAGAGGAGGATTGGCTCATAGTAATTGCTGGAATGGAATTAATGGAAGGGAGCCAAATGTGGTTTCCATACATTTGATGTGTTCGATACCGTTCCATTTATTCCATTCCAGCCATTTCAATGAGCCTGTCCTCCTATAGCTCCTCCCTCCAGCCTCCACTGGTGTGCAGATACAGTCAATACCTCTAAATATACAGTTTGACAATAATACTAAAATCCCAGAAGATTATCTCAAGATTACTTTATGTCTTTATAAAATTGCTTTATTGAGCTGGGGTACTAAATCAGTTAAGACTTTTTTGTTAATTTCCCATCAAAGAAGTAAATTGCAGCATGAGCCTAAGATCTGGAAAGGTCTTCCCTTGCTCGAGGATTGTTTTTTGCACACACATGTCTTATTTGTGTCAAGTAGTTGACAAATCCAATTGTCCATCTTATCATTTTAGACATTTTTCGCCTCACATAAGATATTTTTGTCCCTAGGTCCGATGAGCATAAGCGATGGATGAGCTGTTCAGATCAGACCCTTAATTACAAGGACATTTTAAATCACACATTGGTCCCTGATAAACAGCAGTCACGATCACGCTAGTTTTCGTTTAGGGAGAGACTGAGACAACCATAGAATTATGAATTAGAATACTAGAATGGACAGGAACCTTCTTCTGATGGTCTAAAGGTCAGCCATTTTGAGCAGGGAGTTGGTCAAACATGGTTAGCCAGTGCTGTGATAAGATATTGTGTAAAATAATTAATTTTAAGAATGTATCTGCACTGTGTTTGTTAGCTAGCCAGCCAGTTTAAGAGGAATGATTCCATAAATTTTTCAAACGCAGACCGTTCCATTGACCAGATTGGCGCACATTCAACAAAGTGCTAACTCCCTTTCGTATAAGCTGGTTAGCATAGCTAGAATACAGAAATCGGTGGTGGCAGTCAACATAATTTTGAACTATCATGCAGTTGATTGGTGACAATGACATGAGCATGTGTTGGGGTTGACTACCATACAAGCCTTACACTCAGATTTTTACCTCAACATAGTGTGAAATACACATTTAAACAATAGTCCTAAACGTAGGCTAATTTTCCGGGGGCAATGAGGATATTCAGTATCTTTCCCCCACAGCCATTTCCCCCACACATTTCCATGGCAATTCCATTGTTTTGGTCGAGTTCAACTGACCTCTTTACAGCATCTACAGTATGCCAACAATCCATTCAAACAATGAAGTCAATTCACAGCTATACAATGGCTGAAATCAGCTGATGATAGGACTTAGACAAGTTGTAAATGCAACAAGTACTGATATTGTATCATATAAGGGAATGAATGTTATTTATAATAGGCGTTACATGGAGAAAATCAAACCTTTCTGAAATGAAAGTGGGTGGCCCTCCCTTCAGCAAAATATATTTTACCTAAACCCTCCATGAACGCTTGAAAAAAAACAAGAGAATCTCCCTACACCCAAAATAATAATTGAAACAAAGTGGATAGCAGAGAACATGTAAAGTATAATATTTTCCCTTACTTCTTGGACAGACCAGAGACTTACATATGCAGTTTTAGAAACGGTTCTTTGACCTGTAAAAACGACATGGCAACGCAGGAATTTGCAAGGTTGTGGATTCGCAGACCACCGTGGACAAGAGTAGGGGTGAAAATATCTCCTTTATACCAAAAGCATTGCATTGATCTATTATCGTCTTTGCGTGTCCGAGAAAAAATTGCCTTTTATAAATATGTGAAACAATTCTGTGTAATTTTACATATTAGCAGAATATTCTTTTTTTTATACGCCACAAACTACAGAAATTACAGGCTAAGAATGGACAGCGAGATCGGCCTATGTGTTGATCTTATTCTATTCGTAGAAATGCCAAATACGTGTCTTGTTTGCAACAAAACTGTGCCTGTTTGCAAATAATTCAATCTGACACGTCATTGGGAATTGAAGAGGGGTCATTTCAAAAGTTAGGCCTACCTTTCCACCTCAGACATAATACCGACGCAGAAAATGGTAAGCTTTACCTGCTGGCTACTCTTCTTTCATGGCTTAACCCAATGAGAGAAGGTCAATAGTGTTTCCCTAAAATCTGTCTGGGTTTAAACATCTATTGTACAGAAAGTGTATAGCTTAATCAATTGACAGTGACAGAACTAGATTAGTTCCCAAGCAAAGTCAGCCTCTGAATGTCAAAGAAACTAAACAATGATATCCCCATTATGCATCGGAGTCACGTCTTGCCCGGGTATTTTACAGCTTGTTTCTCGCATAAAGAATCACGGACCAAAGCGATGTTATAGATGACTTTATATATACGGATCCGTTTATTTATATGCACCATGAGCTGTCCATTTCCGATTGATTGTGCCGCGGCTGCTGCTTCAAGTTTCAGCACCACAATGTAAATTACTCGAATCTGGCTTATTGTGAGGTCAATAACTGTGATAAATACCTAATGGGCAAGAAACATATTGTTTTTAATCAAATATATTATAGTAGTGGCCAGCTATTAAGTTGACCTCCGGTCCTCCTCATCTTTTCCCTCTCCTTCTCAAACTGAACAGAACATAGACTATAGGCTTTTCCGCGCGCATGGACTAGGCTTAATCAAAATGTATTTTGATCCTGAACTGCCACCATAGCCCTACACAGAACAGAAGCAACGAACCGCCCTTGCTGTCTCTGCCTGGCCGGTTCCCCTCTCTCCACTGGGATTCTCTGCCTCTAACCCTATTACAGGGGCTGAGTCACTGGCTTACTGGTGCTCTTTCATGCCGTCCCTAGGAGGGGTGTGTCACTTGAGTGGGTTGAGTTACTGACGTGATCTTCCTGTCTGGGTTGGCGCCCCCGCTTGGTTTGTGCTGTGGTGGAGATCTTTGTGGGCTATACTCGGCCTTGTCTCAGGATGGTAAGTTGGTGGTTGAAGATATCTCTCTAGTGGTGCGGGGGCTGTGCTTTGGCAAAGTGGGTGGGGTTATATCCTTCCTGTTTGGCCCTGTCCGGGGGTATCATCGGATGGGGCCACAGTGTCTCCTGACCCCTCCTGTCTCAGCCTCCAGTATTTATGCTGCAGTAGTTTATGTGTCGGGGGGCTAGGGTCAGTTGGTTATAGCTGGAGTACTTCTCCTGTCTTATCCGGTGTCCTGTGTGAATTTAAGTATGCTCTCTCTAATTCTCTCCTTCTCTCTTTCTTTCTCTCTCTCGGAGGACCTGAGCCCTAGGACTATGCGTCAGGACTACCGGGCATGATGACTCCTTGCTGTCCCCAGTCCACCTGCCCTTGCTGCTGTTCCAGTTTCAACTGTTCTGCCTGCGGCTATGGAACCCTGACCTGTCCACCGGACGTGCTACCTGTCCCAGACCTGCTGTTTTCAACTCTCTATAGACAGCAGGAGCGGTAGAGATACTCTTAATGATCGCCTATGAAAAGCCAATTGACATTTACTCCTGATTACTATTTGACCACGCTGGTCATTTATGAACATTTGAACATCTTGGCCATGTTCTGTTATAATCTCCACCCGGCACAGCCAGAAGAGGACTGGCCACCCCTCATAGCCTGGTTCCTCTCTAGGTTTCTTCCTAGGTTTTGGCCTTTCTAGGGAGTTTTTCCTAACCGCCGTGCTTCTACACCTGCATTGCTTGCTGTTTGGGGTTTTAGGCTGGGTTTCTGTACAGCACTTCGAGATATTAGCTGATGTACGAAGGGCTATATAAAATAAACTTGATTGATTGAACAGCCATTGGTTAAGCAGCACACAAAAACGTTTTTGATCAGCAAGAGTTGGAATATCCATTGCAGTGTGTAATGCAGCCTAGTTTTATTTAAACCATCCCAGCAGCTATCTTAGAAATATAAATATTAACTTTGCTCTATTCTTCTCCGAGCATGCACTTTGTAGCCTATAGCCTATGGATCATTTGATTGAGACCACACTAAATAGCCTATAGGCACACTTGATATTGCGCGCCCATCTGAGATTCAGAGATGAGGGGCGGCATCGAGCACACATCGATATATAGCCTAATAAGCAACTAATTCAAAAAAACTGAGAAATAATTACATTTCATCAACTACAAATTACATGACCCCCCTCTGGACTAGATTTATTTTAAACTAAACCCTCATATTGACTGAAATTGAAAAAGCATGACCCGCGTCCTTTTTGTCCTCCAGGTAACCATTCTGAAAATGTTGATTAATAGGATCTCTATAGAGGCACAGATTATCTATGAAATTGACCAGATACTCAAGTAGCCGCTCTAACAATGAAAATAATGGAAGGCAATCGGGAGAAGGCAAGATCAGGTGGGACCATTCTAGCCAATGACGGCAGATCCGCGTGTGAACAACAGGCACAACTCCGATATAAAGGCTGCATTCCAAACACTTAAAAGACAAACCCTCTCCCCTCAGTCCTCAAATTAAGTGGACACTTCTGATGACGTATCATGACGTCTGACAAGTTAACACTTTTTCTTTTCTTTTTACTTGCAGGGCAAGGGGCGAGGGAAGAATGAATTGGACCGCTCTTTCCCAGAAATTTGGCACTCATTCATCCCACGGTTGTGTTTTCAGTCATCATGGAACTGTTGTGTATGCCTTATATGCGCTACAGTCAATTATGATTGCATTTCATATCTTGGCTAGTAGACAACGCATCCGCAGGCATCTAATGTTAGCCATCCTACTATATCAGGTAAATCTAAAATTACAATGGATTAGTGTGATGTCAGGGAATGTTATGTGCACAAGTTAACGTTTCCAAAAGCTAACCAAACAAAAACATAATTACTTTTATGATAACGTTATGTGTTTGAGCCGTCATCACAATTTCTAACTTATTTACATTCGTTTTTACTCACACTTGCATGTTGACTTTTCCATATTAATGTTGGTTTTTAGGTTTTGGTGGACTTTTCTTAGTGGATGTACAATTATGGGGAATTTAATTATGGGGCATTTCAGGCCTGGAGTGAACATAATTGTACACTCGCATACTCGATCAAAAACGAGGACTGAGGGGCTTACATTGCCCACTTCCCTTTCTTTGTTAATCATTTGGACCAACGACAAAGATGGCCGCGGGGATTCCCCCAACAGCAAAAGGCGAGGGTAAGTGGAGGAAGGTGTGTCTTTTATCAGTTTGCAACGCAGCCAAAGTGTTTTTTCTTCAAGATCCCGAAATGTCACGTGCCCTATTTATCAGTACACTCGTAACAACTTAAGCATTACGACATTTCTATTCAATCACTTGGTAAATGAAAAAAAACGCCACTTGCTGGATAAGATTTTGGGCACAGTTATCTCTCTCGCTTCACCTCTTCCTCTCTGACTGGGGCCAATTGTCTGTCTGTCATCAAATAAGGAAGGCCAAATTTGGCAGCAATGCCCAACGAGGGGTGAGATCATGTTGACTTTGCTCTCAGTGCTGCTGTCCTCAAAAGCGAGATTATGTTTAGCTTTGTTAGCTTTGTTTATTTATCCTTTAAAAGGTTAGCTAGATGGAATATATATATATATATATATATATATGCGAGAAAGGAAGGAATTTATGGCTAAATGGTTAGATGAATGGATCTTGCCCTTCCTGTGCAAATAAAACATTGGCGTCGTTCTGTATACAGGAAGACAGGAGGGTGTTAAGATATTTTTTGTTTTTTACAATGACCTTTTATTTACCAGGAAAGTCAATTAAGAACAAATTCTTATTTACAGCAACAACCTGCTGTTTTGAAAATGTAAGCCCATAGAACCCCCTGCATGAGGGACAGCGGAAGACTTTGTTGTGAGAGGATCCATGAGCGACGTGCTATAGAAAGGCAGATGAGTTCAGTGGAGGGTGAAAAACCACGGGCCATATACCGCAGTTTCTGTCTCTCTGAGCCATCAATGACACTCACTGCACATTTCAAATATGTTCTCCAACCATCATTTGCCATAGACATGAAATATTCACACCCATTTTTCCATATTTTGTTGTGTTACAGCGTGAATTTAAATGGATTATATTGAGATTTTTTTGGTCACTGGCCTACAACCAATACCCCATGTCAAAGTGGAATTATGTTTTTCTACATTTTTACAAATTCATTTTCTTAACAAGTAACATAATAAGTTGCATAGACTCACTGTGTGCAAAAATAGTGTGGAACATGATTTTTGAATGACTACCTCATCTCTGTACCCCACACCTACAATTATCTGTAAGGTCCCTCAGTCGAGCAGTGAATTTCGAACACAAAGACCAGGAAGGTTTTCCACAAAGAAGGCCACCTATTGGTATGTAACCTTTATTTAACTAGGCAAGTCAGTTACGATCAAATTCTTATTTATAATGATGGCCTACACCGGCCAAACCCAGACAACACTGGGTCAATTGTGCACTGCCCTATGGGACTCCCAATCATGGCCGGTTGTGATACAGCCTAGATTCAATTCAGGGTGTCTGTAGTGACGCCTCTAGCACTGAGATGCAGTGCCTGAGACCACAGCGCCACTTGGGAGATGGATCAACCACATTGTAGTTACTCCACAATACTAACCTAATTGACAGAGTGAAATGAAGGAAGCCTGTACATAATACAAATATTCCAAAACATGCATCCTGTTTGCAACAAGGCACTAAAGTAATACAGCAAGAAATGTGGCAAAGCAATTCACTTTTTGTCATGAATACGAAGTGTTATGTTTGGGGTAAATCCAATACAACACATTACTGAGTACCACTCTCCATATTTTCAAGCATAGTGTTTACTGTAACTGTAACTATAAATGTATTCTTTTTTAAATTATTATTATTATTTATTTATTTTTTTACCACTTTTTCTCCCCGATTTCGTGATATCCAATTGCTAGTTACAGTCTTGCCCCATCGCTACAACTCCCGTACGGACTCAGGAGAGGCAAAGGTCGAGATCCATGTGTCCTCCGAAACACAACCCTGCCAACACTCACTGCTTCTTGACACACTGCTTGCTTAACCTGGAAGCCAGCCGCACCAATGTGTTGGAGGAAACACTGTACAACTGGTGACCGGAAGTCAGCTTGCAGGCGCCTGGCCCACCACAAGGAGCCGCTAGAGCATCCCAGCCGGCCAAACCCTCCCCTAACCCGGACAACGCTGGGCCAATTGTGCACCACCTCATGGGTCTCCCGGTCACACCAGGGTCTGTAGTGACGCCTCAAGCACTGCGATGCAGTGCCTTAAACCGCTGCACTACTCGGGAGCGCTATTAAAGTTATTATGTTATCATATAAAGTGTGCATGTTCAACATAGCATGCATATGTCATCGGAGGTCTGTGGAGATCTTCACAATTGCTGTAATAATCTGCTCAGAATCTCGAACGGCATTGAGCACTTGAACCATGTACTTTTATTGTACTCTCAACTGCAACCCAGGTCATTTGGTTATGCTATTAGAAGAATAACAGTGAATTCATCTGTTGTATAAATAAACAAAATATCTGACATTGTATTCCCATTTGAACTTTTATGTGCTTTGGAGCAGAAGGGCAAAAGCTCGCTTGATCTTGTTTATTTTTGACAACTAAACCAAAAATATGCCATTGTTTTTCCATTAGAATGTGGTTGTGCTTTTAGATGGATGAAAGCATAGTGATAACACATTGGAAATTCAACTAACTTTTGGCTGTTTTTTCAGTCGGTGAATATGGTTGTAATCTCATTGATCAACATCTCAACCAAATATTACCCAATTATCCACTTTAAAATGATGTAGTGTGCCCAGTGGGATATGCCATCAAATGTCATATGTATCCTCCATACCATTTGGGCATCAGGAAGAGATGGCCATAAAAATACTAAAGATGAAGAAATGCTCATATCTCAGTGTTCCTGTCCCCCCTGTAATAGCATTAGCTCTTCTGCCATACAGAATCATTCTGTTTTGCGAAAGCACTGCTGGCACCATGAATAATTTCTTGGTGTAATGTATTGTACTAATAAGGCATTATGAGCAAGAAGGGAGAAGGATAATCTGACCATTGTAACCGCTGTTAGTCTTAATTGTGGCTCCTAAGTGAGGCGGAGCAACCCGATATGATCACTTGAATTTATTTTATAGTGGATTATTATTAGGGAACAGTGGAGTGTTTCCAATCTGTCTCCTCTCTGAACAATCAACAGTGCTATAAGGGCAATCTAGAACCAGTCAATCACAGTGAGCAATGATTCCCACTAGCAGGCTTCTCTTCTTTCCCTCCCCAGGCAGACAGTGATAGTTCTTAAAGAGGGGAGGGAAGGGAGGAGGAGGAGAAGAAGGAAAAGGAGGGGTTGGGATGGGGAATAATGCTGGGGATTATTTTCAATATTTTCAATGTAGATCTAATCAGGGTTTGAGTCTTCATCGGGAGAAATGTGTGTGGATGGATGCAAGAACAGATACATTGAGGAAATAATGTGGTTTGTTTGCATTCATAATTTTGCCAAATGAAAAAGCATCACTGCTGTGTAAAGCCCTGTGAGCATTGTGTGTACTCTGAGTATGCTTGCTGAACAGATGCCCATTTCGGTGCTTTTAGTCTACATATTAATATCAGGGATCAGTGTAACTGGCAGAGAGCATGTGTTTATTTGCCCTTTGAAAGCAGTGGGGTTTGGCAATGGGTAGGTCCAGTTTGCTCAATTGGACAGTGAGTGGGCACAAACTGGTCGAATCAACGTTGTTTCAAAAGTAATCTGTCAATATATTGTTGCGTGGAATCTACGTGAAAAATGTTTTTGAGGGTGACATTTTATCCACAGGATTATGTCATCATGGTAACCAATTTTCAACACAGACAAACCTTGTATAAAATATGTCGAATTTGTACCTTTTTAAACAATGTCGGATCTGGGCAAGACCTCCTACTGGAGCTATCCATTTCTTCACGTAGAAAGCCAACTGACATTTATTCCTGATTATTATCTGACCATGCTTGTCATTTATGAACATTTTGAAAATCTTGGCTCTCTCTAATTTTCTCCTTCTCTCTTTCTTTCTCTCTCTCTCTCGGAGGACCTGAGCCCTAGGACCATACGTCAGGACTACCGGGCATGATGACTCCTTGCTGTCCCCAGTCCAACTGGCCTTGCTGCTATTCCAGTTTCAACTGTTTTGCCTGCGGTTATGGAACCGCCACCTGTCCCAGACCTGCTGTTTTCAACTCTTAATGATCGGCTATGAAAAGCCAACTGAAAATTATTCATGATTATTATTTGACCGTGCTTGTCACTTATGAACATTTTGAACATCTTGGCATAGTTCTGTTATAATCTACACCCGGCACAGCCAGAAGAGGACTGGCCACCCCTCATAGCCTGGTTCCTCTCTAGGTTTCTTCCTAGGTTTTGGCCTTTCTAGGGAGTTTTTCCTAGCCACCGTGCTTCTACACCTGCATTGCTTGCTGTTTGGGGTTTTAGGCTGGGTTTCTGTACAGCACTTCGAGATATTAGCTGATGTACAAAGGGCTATATAAAATAAACTTGATTGATTGATTGATTGTCTCCCACCCAGGCTTTCAACCAAGCCCAGCCCTGCTTAGCTTTGATATTTGACACTGACAACTACCAATGTGCTATTGTGAGAAGTTTTTTTGAGCGAGTTGGTGAATAAAGGTTGAAATCTCATTGCTCAACGTCTAAACCAAATTCTACCCACATTTCCATGTTGAAATGACGTGGAGTGGCAAGTGGGATATGACAGAATGACATCAAACATCGCATGAATTTGTATAATTTAAAAAAAAAAGTATTCATGTGAAATATAGGCCAATATTGCACTATGTTTAGGAGGACTATAATATAGCCCATATGTCGTATGTGGAGAATTAACACACACACTGCATAGAATACACAATACATTAACCAGCATGTGTAATTAGGCCATGCATGATTGTATCCATGTTCTGGTGTAAGAGGATAACCAAATTTAAATTAGGCTTACTATACATTCATCGCAGACTGCTTATTGATTTTCTGGGGGGAAGAGAACTTGACCGCACAGAAGACATCCCTCACGAACCAAACACCTGAAATGCATTCGTTTTTCCCGTATTTTACTGAAACCCACTGGCGCGTAATCGTGTCATTGGCGCGACTCGCAAATTCATGATATTCATATTTTGCATTCATATTTTATTAATTACGTTGGAGTAGGGACAGATGCAATAACATTGACACATTGCAATTTACAACAGTAACCTATCTTGCAACACGTTAGCTTGCACGAATGTCCCTAGACAGTAGCCTAACGTCACAAGAAAATCAAATTATTCACAGTGACACGTTCTTTGCAATGACCGAAATAAACTTTCACATTTTACATTGGGCATGTAAGAGCTACCCACTGGGCACACACTTGTTGAATCAACGTTGTTTCCACGTCATTTCAATGAAATTACGTTAAACCAACGTGGAAGAGACGTTATCAATATATAATGATGTGCCCACAGCCTGTGCACAGTGGGTAGCGACCAACCAAGGTCTAACGATCAACAACCCTTACAAATAGTTAGATCCACTCTCAAGGGGCTGTGAATCCATAATTAGACTATAGCCTATTTATCAAAAAGTGTTAATGTTGGCTCATGTTGGCTTATTAAGAGCTCATGTGTTTTATGCTGGACATCAACCTCAAGCAAACCAAGTATCATCCCGATGATGTGTGTCATTTGGCGCTATAAATGTTTTGACTAATGTCACCGAGTAGCTCAGGTGAATAGCCTACATTAGATACATCCTTGTTGTACATTTGAGTCCACTGGTAAGTTTAACTAACTCACCTGTCAACACTGATCACGCACAGGGTCATAATGGAGGCTGTGCAGCACATTACATCCATACCAATGAAGATGTTGCAAAACACCTCCCCAAAAAGCCACTTGCCCCCAGTTAGGTCTGTCACTATAACGAAGGGCATGACAACTATGGCCACGGAGAGGTCTGCCACAGCCAGGGACACAAGAAGATAGTTTGACGGTTGTCTTAATTTTTTCACCACGCAAACAGCTATGACAACCAATGTGTTTCCCATCACAGTGACCGCTGTGATGATAGCCAACATCACTCCGATTATTATCTTCTCTCCACTGCCGAAATCAAGTAGTGTCTCCCCGCACGTATCGTTCCACATGGCTGTTGGACCAGCTGTGACCAGGACGTTATAGAAAAGCTCCAGAGTGCCATTGATAACTTCGGAAACATCCTCTCTCTTATTGGAAGTGGGATCGACGCCCGAAGTATTGAACATTACGAAAACGTGATCCCGGCGGTGATGCAAGGGACACCTCGCCAGTGTACTCCAATTAAGCGCATTCTTGATCAGTAGGCTACGTCTGTGATCTTGGGTCCAGTAGTTTATTGTTTTCCTTTGTAACAAGACAGCCAGTACTGAGAAACATAAGCCCAAACCTTAACACCATGCACAGTCAGAACGTTTCACCTTCCCAAACGAGTGATCCGCGCCTCTCCAAATGCGCAAGAAGAGGCGAAAAACAATGATGAATTTTATGGCCAGCATCGAGTTATCTTCAAAGAAATCTTCCCAGAAAAATCACTAAAACGTCATAAAAAACGTTGCATGTTAAGCTATTTTTAGGTTGATTTCACAACGCGCTTGTTTCCCAGTGTGGCTTAGGGTAGGCTAATTCGCTGACAGATATACATTTTCCCACGAGCGGTTTAGATCCATCTGCGAACGCTCAAACACGAAAATGTGTTCTCAAACATACAAGTCCATGCAAGGTAATTGAATCGTATCAAACATTGAATTACTCATGTACTTAAGGCTATAGGACTTGATGCATGCATGCTATTATGATATATTATTCGATTTTTTTCAGCAGGGAAAAAAGGATTTAATCAAAAAAGCAAACTGATCATATTTACATAATCTCTAATCTTAATTTAGGACAGTAGGTCTACACTGGTTCAAATTGAGGACATCAATGTAGGGTACTAGTGGGTAACTAGCCCCCTGGGGTAACTGCCCACTCTGTAGTTCACTTTAAGACCACAAGATGTCACCAAATTATTTATTCCAAAACTTTCCGTGGCTGCCACTGCTCTTGCTCAACAAAGAATGTCCTCTGTGTTATCACGACTTTTGTTGTCACTACAGATCCGGGTTCGATCCTGGGCTGTGTCGTAGCCGGCCGTGACCGGGAGACGCACGAGGCGATGCACAATTGGCCCAGCGTTGTCCGGTTTAGGGGAGGGTTTGGCCAGCCGGGATGTCCTTGTCCCATCGCGCTCTTGCGACTCCTGTGGCGGGGCGGGTGCATGCACTCTGATATTCCAATTAATATGTTTTTTTAATCATTAAAAACAACTGTCGAAAACCTTTTGCTTCTGAATGTCATTTTAAAGACTGCTGGGATTTAAAGTCTTGCATTTTTAAAATAATATTTAGTGCAATTGTACATAATGTATTGTACGGAAAAGGAACCACTAAGAAAGAACAAAGCAAATTAATGTGCGGGTGAGTTAAAAAGAGAGACTTTTCATCAAAACTCCTCATGGTGCATATATTAATGGTGACATGTGCAAGACCATTTCCCCCCCCATATTTTATTTTATTAATTAAAATTAGACATCTAGACTTAGCTTTTAAGCATTAATTACTAGAGAATGTATAAATTAAACTGATGAAATGGATTTTAACACACTTGTGTGAAACCCTGTGTCATAATCTTCTACTGGGATAACTGGCACCCCGGGGGCAGTTACCCCGGGACTTTAAATAAAAGCCAATTTTCTAAAAACAGCATTTCATGAAATAACAAAAAAAGTGTAAACTGTAGCCATTTATTTCCCTAAGCATGACCTTCATCCACATACCATTTTTTTTCTCCAAACGTTGCTTTTCTGTGTCAGCAATTAGATATTGTTCTAAAGGGGGACAAGTTACCCCCTTGTACCCTACTAGTCTAATATAGGATGGGCCAAGGGCGAAATTGTGGTGTAGATATTTTGGGGGAGAACAGTATACCGGGTCCGTGGGGTATCCCAGATTTTTTATTGTTTTATTTTAAAATGCGTTTCACCTAATTCAACAATTTGACATGATTTATTCTGCCTCTTTTGTGGTATTTTGAGGGGTATTTTGAAAACAGTATAAGTGGAAGGATAAGTGGAAGGCCACCCAACGCCCCAATTAAAAAAAAATATATATATATACTATATATATATATACATATATATATATATATATATATATATATATATATATATATATATATATATATATATATATATATATGGAATGTGTAGGTGTGTCCAATATACAGTACCAGTCAAAAGATTGGACACACCTACTCATTCAAGGGTTTTTCTTTATTTGTACTATTTACTACATTGTATAATAATAGTGAAGATATCAAAACTATGAAAGAACACATATGGAATCATGTAGTAACCAAAAAAGTGTTAAACAAATCAGTGTCAACAGCAAAGCACCTCCTCCTCCATGCTTCACGGTGGAAACCACACATGCGGAGATCATCTGATCACCTACTCTGCGTCTCACAAAGACATGGCGGTTGGAACCAAAATCTTTACATTTGGACTCATCAGACCAAAGGACAGATTTCCACCGGTCTTCTTATTATTGGTGTCCTTTAGTAGTGGTTTCTTCGCAGAAATTGGACCATGAAGGCCTGATTCACGCAGTCTCTGAACAGTTGATGTTGATGTGTGTCTGTTACTTGAACTCTGTGATGCATTTGTTTGTGCTGCAATTTCTGAGGCTGGTCACTCTAATGAACTTATTCTCTGCAGCAGAGGTAACTCTGGGTCTTCCTTTCCTGTGGCGGTCCTCATGAGGGCCAGTTTCATCCTAGCGTTTGATGGTTTTTGCGACTGCACTTTAATAAACTTTCAAAGTTCTTGAAATGTTCTGGATTGACTGACCTTAATGTCTTAAAGTAATGATGGTCTGTCGTTTCTCATTGCTTATTTGAGCTGTTTTTGCCATAATATGGACTTGGTCTTTTACCAAATAGGGCTATCTTCTGCATACCACCCCTACCTTGTTACAACACAACTATTTGTCTCAAACGCATTAAGAAGAAAATAAATTCCACAAATTAACTTTTAACAAGGCACACTTGTTAATTGAAATGCATTCCAGGTGACTACCTCATGAAGCTGGTTGAGAGAATGCAAAGATTGTGCAAAGCTGTCATCAAGGCAAAGGGTGGCTAATCTGAAGAATCTCAAATATAAAATATAATTTGATTTGTTTAACACTTTTTTGGTTACTACATAATTCCATTTGTGTTATTTCATAGTTTTGATGTCTTCACTATTATTCTACAATGTAGAAAACAGTACAAATAAAGAAAAACCCTGGAATGTGTAGGTGTGTCCAAACTTTTGACTGGTACTGTATTTATTTCGGGCATTTCAACACATTTTGCCATGGGGAAGAGAGAAATATGTGCAGTTTTATAATACTAATCAAACATTTTGAGAGAAAAATATTAACGCTGAAAAGCTGCTTTTAACATACTTAATTTTTTGTAAGCAAAACTGTTTAACTCATATTGTAGTTAATTATAAGTCACATTTCATGGAAATCTATATATACATTTTTACGAACTCAGTCAGGGTCTCAACTTACTGTTGAGAGTTAGAATAGTATAATACACAACATTTGGTTGTGCACCAGCAGTTTTTCTCTTGTTATGTGAGACACTGACAGTCATTCAATTAGCCCAAAAACTGAAAACATTTCTCTCCACACTATGGCAATATGGGTAGAATTGCAGGAAAATAGCTGTAAAACTGCTATTTTTCCTATCCGCCCCATGGCAAAATGAGTAGAATTGCATGAAATGAGTTAGAAAATTGCTAAATCTTCTCCCTGTCCCATGGCAAATTGTGTAGAATTGCAGTAAACTTGTTTTAAAACTACAACAATTTCTCTCCACCTGATAGCAAAATGTGTAGAATTGCAGGAAATTAGCTATAAAAGTATTATTTTTTCTCTCTGTTCCATGGAATTGATTATCCTGCCAAAGCCAGGTCATGATTGTTTATAAAGACCATCTTTAGTTGTGTTGGTTTTGAGGTGTCAAGTACATGGTGATTGGAATTAGAATAAACAAAACAAATAAAGACAAGATATCTTGCTTTCTATTAAATACATGGGAAAGGACCTGATTTTCCCATGCAGATGATCTGTGGACAGTGACATTGCAGATCAGACAAGAAACAGTCCTTCTGGTTCCTTCTATGCCACCCCTGGGCATAACAGAGGGCACCTGTTAATAAAAATAAACTGATGAGGAATATTCAGTCAAAACCACTGGAGTTTAAAACATATTATTTTCAACATTGGAAATATGCTGGGGGAGACAGACAGCGTGGACAGGACATAAGGGATAGAGCGCTTCCCAGGCTGTTCACATCATCATCCAGGGAACAGCTGTGGTACGTTAACCCCTTTGGGCCTTGAGAAGGCCAGCTCCTTCCCACATACCACCACTGCCTGGACTGTCTGTCTCTCCCCCGGATGTGATCACCAGCACCCCCTAGGACTTTGCTCGCCATTACCCACTGCTGGGTCTGATGGGCATGCTGGTAATGATGATTGTTGCATTAGATTACCAACAGTGTCTAGTGACAGTGCTTGGCCAGCCCTACTGTCATTGAAATTGCCCCACTTACAATGAGGCACATTATTAATTATTATTATTAATCAATGGTTTGGATGCCAAGGAACGGTGGTACACGTTGTTACCCAGGAAAACAGGGAGGGCACAAGCATTGAGATCTTATGAAAACAACCTGTCAGCAGCCAGTCAGGCTCTTGTAATCGAGAGGAGGGGAGAAGTAGATGTGATTAAATGGGATTTAAGCTGCTCTGGGAGACTGGTGGAACACTCCTGCTGTGGAATTTTATGCAAGAGCGCCAGTTTATGCAGTGGGTGACAGCTCAAACTAACTGTAGATAGTAGCTGCTGATTGGGATGTCACTTTGGCATTGAGACAGTCCGTCGACAAAACAAGTTCAAGGAAATCATGAAAACAAATCTTGTATTTATTTTTGTATTATGGGCCTCTTGTCATGGGTTTTACAAGTGTAGCATATCCTTGCCCCTCTTTGTAGCCAATCAGTCAGCCCAGCAATCTCTGTTCTTTTTGTGACTCCAGGTAATTCATCAATTCCCTAAAACTCTGCCTTTTGTGATACTAGGTTAGAGTGAATTATTTTGTTATCGGAGGTGACTAAATTGGGAGAAATGGGTATAGGAGTCAGTCTGCCCAAGCTACTGAGACTTTGACAGGGTAAAAATAGCTATAAGCATCCTGGCCAATCAAACACAGAGCTCCCTTCTCTACTGTCTTCTCGTTTAACAGCAGATTGTACATTCTGTGGCACAGTTTGTTTGATTATGCTGGCTCATTCTAGGCGAGATGAAGATAAACGTTGTTCATCTCATTTAGTTGCTGGTAAATTGAGGATTATTTGTTTCTGTGACCTTAATCCCCAGACATTATCTGTCAGGGGAAACGGTTCGGGGATGTGAAACAATCACATGATGATGATAACGAATGCCAATAATCAGAGTAATTATAAAAGTTGTATTCAGTGGTTTGTGGCTGTCCAACAGCTTCATCTCCTTGAAGGTAATAATTAACTGGACTAATGTCCAGGATAGGTGATGAATTGATTTCTGATAGGATTGCAAATGATTACATTTGTTGCTTGATAATATTTACAAAGTATGCAAGATCATTAAACCCATCTGGCTCCCGAGTGGCGCAGTGGTCTAAGGCACTGCATCTCAGTGTTAGAGGTGTCACTACAGACCCTGGTTCGATTCCAGGCTGTATCACAAACGGCTGTGATTGGGAGTCTCATAGGGTGGCGCACAATTGGCCTAGTGTCGTCCAGGTTAGGGTTTGGCCGGGGTAGGCCGTTATTGTAAATAAGAATTTATTCTTAACTGACTTGCCTAATCACCAACAAACTATCATCTTCCAAACACACCAAGACAGTTTTGAAGAGGACACAAAAACACCTTTCCCCCTCAGGAGACTGAAAAGATTTGTCATGGGTCCCCAGATCCTGAAAACGTTCTAAAGCTGCACCATCGAGAGCATTCTGATCGGTTGCATCACAGCCTGGTATGGCAACTGCTCGGCATCTGACCTTAAGGCGCTACAGAGGTTAGTGTGTACAGCCCAGTACATCACTGGGGCCAAGCTTTCAGACACCCTGGACCTATATACTAGGCTGTGTCAGACTAAGGCCAAAGAATTATCAAAGACTCCAGTCACCCAAGTCATAGACTGTTCTCTCTGCTACCAAGCGGCCCCGGAGCGCCAAGTCTTAGACCAAAAGGCTCCTTAACAGCTTCTACTAATCAAATGGCCACACGGACTATTTACATTGACCCCCCCCCCCCCCCCCCTTTGTTTTTACAGTGCTGCTACTCACTGTTTACTATCTCTGCATAGTCACTTTACAAATTACCTCGACTAACCTGTACCCCTGTACACAGCCTCGTTATTGTTATGTACATTTATTGTGTTAACTTTTGATTGTTGGTTAAGGGCTTGCAAGTAAGCATTTCACGGTAAGGTCTAGACCTTTGTATTCGGCGCATGTGACAAATAACATTTGATTTGTTACTGTTATTTTATTGTTGTTTTTCTATTTTCTTATTTTTTTTCATTTTAATTTGTATTTATTTTTTGTTTTCATATAGTAAATACTTTCTTAACACTTATGAGGGAAATAAGTATGGCCCACTTGATAACTGCAAACAGACAGTACCAAATCGATTTTAGCTGTTTATATACAGAACAAAAATATATTTTTTGTTTATTTATTTTTATTTCACCTTTATTTAACCAGGTAGGCAAGTTGAGAACAAGTTCTCATTTACAACTGCGACCTGGCCAAGATAAAGCAAAGCAGTTCGACACATACAATAACACAGAGTTATACATGGAGTAAAACAAACATACAGTCAATAATACAGTAGAAAAATAAGTCTATATACAATGTGAGCAAATGAGGTGAGATAAGGGAGATTTGCAGTGGAAGAATGTGCAAAGTAGAAATATAAATAATTCGGTGCAAAGGAGCTAAATAAATAAATACAGTAGGGGAAAAGGTAGTTGTTTGGGCTAAATTATAGATGGGCTATGTACAGGTGCAGTAATCTGTGAGCTACTCTGACAGCTGGTGCTTAAAGCTAGTGAGGGAGATAAGTGTTTCCAGTTTCAGAGATTTTTGTAGTTCGTTCTAGTCATTGGCAGCAGAGAACTGGAAGGAGAGGCGGCCAAAGGAGGAATTGGCTTTGGGGGTGACCAGAGAGATATACCTGCTGGAGTGTGTGCTACAGGTGGGTGCTGCTATGGTGACCAGCGAGCTGAGATAAGGGGGGACTTTACCTAGCAGGGTCTTGTAGATGACCTGGAGCCAGTGGGTTTGACGATGAGTATGAAGCGAGGGCCAGCCAACGAGAGCGTACAGGTCGCAGTGGTGGATAGTATATGGGGCTTTGGTGACAAAATTGATTGCACTGTGATAGACTGCATCCAATTTATTGAGTAGGGTATTGGAGGCTATTTTGTAAATGACATCGCCGAAGTAGAGGATCGGTAGGATGGTTAGATTTACGAGGGTATGTTTGGCAGCATGAGTGAAGGTTGCTTTGTTGCGAAATAGGAAGCCAATTCTAGATTTAACTTTGGATTGGAGATGTTTGAGGTGAATCTGGAAGGAGAGTTTACAGTCTAACCAGACACCTAGGTATTTGTAGTTGTCCACATATTCTAAATCAGAACCGTCCTGAGTAGTGATGCTGGACGGGCGGGCAGGTGCAGGCATCGATCGGTTGAAGAGCATGCATTTAGTTTTGCTTGTATTTAAGAGCAGTTGGAGGCCACGGAAGGAGAGTTGTATGGCATTGAAGCTCGTCTGGAGGTTAGTTAACACAGTGTCCAAAGAAGGGCCAGAAGTATACAGAATGGTGTTGTCTGCGTAGAGGTGGATCAGAGACTCACCAGCAGCAAGAGCGACATCATTGATGTATACAGAGAAGAGAGTCGGTCCATGAATTGAACCCTGTGGCACCCCCATAGAGACTGCCAGAGACACGGACAACAGGCCCTCCGATTTGACACACTGAACTCTATCAGAGAAGTAGTTGGTGAACGAGGTGAGGCAATCATTTGAGAAACCAAGGCTATTGAGTCTGCCGATGAGGATGTGGTGATTGACAGAGTCGAAAGCCTTGGCCAGGTCAATGAATATGACTGCACGGTATTGTTTCTTATCGATGGCGGTTAAGATATCGTTTAGGACCTTAAGCGTAGATGAGGTGCACGCATGACCAGCTCTGAAACCAGATTGCATAGCGGAGAAGGTGCGGTGGGATTCGAAATGGTCGGTAATCTGTTTGTTGACTTGGCCTTCGAAGACCTTAGAAAGGCAGGATAGGATAGATATAGGTCTGTAGCAGTTTCGGTCAAGAGTGTCCCCCCTTTGAAGAGGGGGATGACCGCAGCTGCTTTCCAATCTTTGGGAATCTCAGACGACACGAAAGAGAGGTTGAACAGGCTAGTAATAGGGGTTGCAACAATTTCGGCAGATATTTTAAAAAGAAAGGGTCCAGATTTTCTAGCCCGGCTGATTTGTAGGGGTCCAGATTTTGCAGCTCTTTCAGAACATCAGCTGACTGGATTTGGGAGAAGGAGAAATGGGGAAGGCTTGGGCGAGTTGCTGTGGGGGGTGCAGTGCTGTTGACCGGGGTAGGGGTAGCCAGGTGGAAAGCATGGCCAGCCGTAGAAAGTCATAAAAAGAGAGCGCCTGGGGAATAGAAGTGGAGCTAGGCACTGCAGGGCCTGGATTCACCTCTACATCGCCAGAGGAACAGAGGAGGAGTAGGTTAAGGGTATGGCTAAAAGCTATGAAAATTGTCTGTCTAGGACGTCCGGAACAGAGAGTAAAAGGACCAGGTTTCTGGGGCGATAAAATAGTTTCAAGGTATAATGTACAGACAAAGGTATGGTAGGATGTGAATACAGTGGAGGTAAACCTATGCATTGAGTGATGAGAGAGATATTGTCTCTATGTCACGTTCCTGACCTGTTTTCTGTTGTTTTGTATGTGTTTAGTTGGTCAGGACGTGAGCTGGGTGGGAATTCTGTGTTGTGTGTCTAGTTTGTCTGTTTCTCTGTCAGCCTGGTGTGGGTTCTCAATCAGAGACAGATGGTAGTCGTTGTCTCAGATTGAGACTCATATATAGGAGGCTTGTTTTGTGTTGGGATTTTGTGGGTGTTTGTTACCTGTCTCTGTGTTTGTGTTCTGCACCAGATAGGTCTGTATCGGTTTTGCACATTTGTTATTTTGTATGTTTGTAGTGTTTCACTTGTGTTTGTATTAAACATGTTTAACACTAGCCGCGCTGCACTTTGGTCCTCTCCTTCACCCCTGGAAGAAAACCTTTACAGAAACACCCACCAAACCCGGACCAAGCAGCGTGGCAACGGGCAGCAGCAACAGCAGCAGCAGTACAAGGAGGAATGGACATGGGAGGAGATTCTGGACGGAGAAGGACCCTGGGCAGAGCCAGAGGAGTGTCGCCGTCCCAAAGCGGAGCTGGAGGCATCAAAAGCGGAGAGGCGGCATTATGAGGCGCTTGCAAGGCAGAGTGGCTGGAAACCCGAGAGGCTCACCCAAAAATTTCTTGGGGGGAGGCTAAAGGAGTGTGGCGAAGCCGGGTTGGATACCTGAGCCAACTCCCCGGGCTTACCGTGGAGTGAGAGGGCGTCGTACTGGTCAGACACCGTGTTATGCGGTAAAGAGCACGGTGTCCCCAGTACGCGTGCTTAGCCCAGTGCGGGTTATTCCACCTTGCCGCACTGGGAGGGCTAGGTTGGGCATCGAGCTGGATGTCATGAAGCCGGCCCAACGTATCTGGCCTCCAGTACGTCTCCTCGGGCCGGCGTACATGACACCAGCCTCACAGGTGGTGTCCCCGGTTCGCCTGCATAGCCTAGTGCGGGCTATTCCACCTCGCCGCACTGGCAGGGCTACGGGGACCATTCAACCTGGTAAGGTTGGAGAGGCTCGGTGCTCAAGAGCGCGTGTCCTCCTTCACGGTCCGGTATATCCGGCGCCACCTTTCCGACCCAGCCCAGTACCACCAGTGCCTACACCACGCACCAGGCTTACAGTGCATCTCCAGAGCCCTGTTCCTCCTCCCCGCACTCGCCCTGAGGTGCGTGCCCTCAGCCCGGTACCTCCAGTTCCGGCACCACGCATCAGGCCTATAGTGCGTCTCAGCCGGCCAGAGTCTGCCGTCTGCCCAGCGGTGCCTGAACTGCCCGTCTGCCCAGCGGCGCCTGAACCGCCCGTCTGCCCAACGCCGTCTGAACCGCCCGTCTGCCCAGCGGCGCCTGAACCGCCCGTCTGCCCAGCGGCGCCTGAGCCGTCCGTCTGCCCAGCGCCGTCTGAGCCGTCCGTCTGCCCAGCGCCGTCTGAGCCGTCCGTCTGCCCAGCGCCGTCTGAGCCGTCCGTCTGCCCAGCGCCGTCTGAGCCGTCCGTCTGCCCAGCGCCGTCTGAGCCGTCCGTCTGCCCAGCGCCGTCTGAGCCGTCCGTCTGCCCAGCGCCGTCTGAGCCGTCCGTCTGCCCAGCGCCGTCTGAGCCGTCCGTCTGCCCAGCGCCGTCTGAGCCGTCCGTCTGCCCAGCGCCGTCTGAGTCGTCCGTCTGCCACGAGCCATTAGAGCCGCCCGTCAGTCAGGAGCCGCTAGAGCCGCCCGTCAGTCAGGTGCCGCCAGAGACGCCAGCCAGTCAGGAGCTGCCAGAGACGCCAGCCAGTCAGGAGCTGCCAGAGACGCCAGCCAGTCAGGAGCTGCCAGAGACGCCAGCCAGTCAGGAGCTGCCCGAGACGCCAGCCCATCAGGAGCGGCCAGAGACGCCAGCCCATCAGGAGCGGCCAGAGACGCCAGCCCATCAGGAGCGGCCAGAGACGCCAGCCCATCAGGAGCGGCCAGAGACGCCAGCCAGTCAGGAGCGGCCAGAGACGCCAGCCAGTCAGGAGCTGCCAGAGCTGCCCTCCAGTCATGAGCTGCCCTCCAGTCATGAGCTGCCCTCCAGTCATGAGCTGCCCTCCAGTCATGAGCTGCCCTCCAGTCATGAGCTGCCCTCCAGTCATGAGCTGCCCTCCAGTCATGAGCTGCCCTCCAGTCCGGAGCTGCCACTAGTCCGGAGTTGTCCCTCTGTCCTGAGCTACCTCTCTGTCCTGGGCTACCTCTTAGTCCTGAACTACCTCTCTGTCCTGAGTTGTCTCCTCTATTGTAGAGGGGAGTTGGTGAAGGTTCCTGGACCATGGTCGGGGGCGAGGGTCGCCACTCAAGGGACGCTAAGGAGGTGGACAAAGACAATGGTGGAGTGGTGCCCTCGTCCACCGCCGGAGCCGCCACCGCGGACAGATGCCCACCCAGACCCTCCCCTTGAGTTTTAGGGGTGCGCCCGGAGTTCGCACCTTGAGGGGGGGGGGGGTTCTGTCACGTTCCTGACCTGTTTTCTGTTGTTTTGTATGTGTTTAGTTGGTCAGGACGTGAGCTGGGTGGGAATTCTATGTTGTGTGTCTAGTTTGTCTGTTTCTATGTCAGCCTGGTGTGGGTTCTCAATCAGAGACAGATGGTAGTCGTTGTCTCTGATTGAGACTCATATATAGGAGGCTTGTTTTGTGTTGGGATTTTGTGGGTGTTTGTTACCTGTCTCTGTGTTTGTGTTCTGCACCAGATAGGTCTGTATCGGTTTTGCACATTTGTTATTTTGTATGTTTGTAGTGTTTCACTTGTGTTTGTATTAAACATGTTTAACACTAGCTGCGCTGCACTTTGGTCCTCTCCTTCACCCCTGGAAGAAAACCTTTACACTCTAGATATATCATATAAATCCAACATGTAAAGTGTTGGTCCCATGTTTCATGAGCTGAAATAAAATATCCCAGAAATGTTCTCTAAAATTTTGTGCATAAATTTGTTTACATCCCTGTTAGTGAGCATTCCTGATTAAACAGCTGGGGACAATAAAAGGCCCATCTAAAAATTGCAGTTTTGTCACACAATACAATGCCACAAATGTCTCATGAGGGAGTGTGCAATTGACATGTTGACTGGAGGTATTTCCACTAAAGCTGTTGCCAAAGAATGTAATGTTAATTTCACTAAACATAAGCAGCCTCCAATGTTGTTTTGGAGAATTTGACGACACAGCCTCACTACCACAGACCACGTGTAACCATGCCAGCCCAGAACCTCTACATCCGGCTTCTTCACATGCGGGATTGTCTGAGACTGGACAGCTGATGAAACTGTGGATTTGCACAAATGAATAATTTTTGCACAAACTGTCAGAAACCTTCTCAGGGAAGCTCATCTGCATTCTCGTCTCTTATATCAATGGCAATTTGAATGCACAGAGATATCGTGACGAGATCCTGAAGCCTTTTGTTGTGCCATTAATCCGCCGCCATCACCTCATGTTTCAGCATGATAATGCATGGCCCCATGTCGCAATGATCTGTACACAATTCCTAGAACCTGAAAATCCCAGTTCTTCCATCGCCTTCATACTCCATTCCCAACAATATCCAGCAACTTCGCACAGCTATTGTAGAGGAGTGCGACAACATTCCACAATCTCTATGCGAAGGAGATGTGTCGCGCTGCACGAGGCAAATGGAGGTCACACCAGATACTGACTGGTTTTCTGATCCACACCCCCTACCTTTTTTTAAAGTATCTGTGACCAACAGATGCATATCTGTATTCCCAGTCATGTGAAATCCATAGATCAGGGACAAATGAATTTAATCAATTGTCTGATTTCCTTATATGAACTGTAACTCCGTGAAATCTTTGAAATTGTTGCATGTTGCGTTTAATATTTTTGTTCAGTGTATGTTGTTCATTGTAGCTATAGCTTACTGACATGACCTCTTTCCTGAGACATGCAGTAACTGTCCCCCTAGAAACAGAGAAGCTGAGCTGTTATGCTGTAGTGTTACTGACAGTAGCTTCAGAGGGCTCAGTGCTGGTTGTAACATGGAGTTGAATCTCGGTTGGTGCCTTGGAATGGAAGAGAATGGAACAACATACCTTGCTCTGTTTTGTCAGAGTAAGGAATAGGGTAGCTAATAAATCAATGACTAGTGCGACATTACTAGCTGTTCCAGCTGGTGGATAGCCATGGATACACAGGTGGTGTTGAGTAAACCAACAATGTGTATGCCGCCATGTTGTCTATTTCAAATCTTCTCTCATCGATTGAGACGTGTAATTTATCGCAGAGCTTGATTTTTGAGTCACGCTCATGACATGCAGCACTTTGGAGTGGGCACCCACCTATCTCGATCAATGAGAGAAGATTTGAAATAGACAAGATGGCGGTGTACACATTTTTAGATTACTTAATGGAGCGAAACATTTATTTAATTTAATAACGGAGCCTTTTCTAAATTCCAACGAACCACCTGCAATTAGCCATGGAAGGTTAGAAGACAGCAGTGGCTTCTAAGTTGTGAATTGAAGAAGTATTGTCAAGTAAAGGTTGGTCGAAAATGTTCTACTTACCCTTAAAGGGAAACTTCGGGATTTTGGCAATGAAGCCAGAGTAGGATGAGCTCATGGATAACAATTTTATCTCTGCATCCAGTATGAAGGAAGTTAGAGGTAGTTTCACAAGCCAGTGCTAACTAGCTTTATCGCAATGACTAGAAGTCTGTTATCTACCAGTTACCATAGACTTCCAGTCATTGCGCTAATGCAAATTCCTTCAAAATGCACGCAGAGACATACAAATGGTATCCACAAGTTCATCTGGTTGCAAAAATCCTGAATTATCCCTTTAACACAAAATTTTTGTAATTTAGCAAACGCTCTTATCCAGACCGACTTACAGTACTGAGACCATACATTTTCATACTTTTCTCATACTGGTCTCCCCTTGTGCTTATGGGAAACGTCTACCTCCGCCATCTTTCGGAGTTCAACTTAAGGGTCTGCTATCACGACCTAAACATTCACAATAAAGGCTGCCCTTTTATAATATCCATCCACTCAATAGAGGAAAATGAAGTGTTCATAGGTTCCTGGAGCCAGAAGATATGACTTGCGAAGCACTATGAAACTATTTGTTTCATGTCAAACTTTAGCATGCAACAGTTCTTCCAGTGAGTGGTGTCATGTTGCCAAGTTTGAACTATCTTGCTCCCTTATCTTTTTTTAAAATGTTGCCCAAAATTACACTTGTCAGGGCACAGCATCCCTCTTGTACAGTAGATTGGGCTAACATAACTTGTGCGTCACACCAGAGAGGAATAGGCGAAGCGAGAAGGATAATTGGGCCCAAAATCTATTTTCTCCAGCAGGTGGCGTTTTTTCTTTGGCACATGACATGGAGTACAGGGAGTGGATTAGCTAAAGAGATTGAAGGGCTACCCACTTGCTCGGCAATATCTGCGGAGCTCACCGGACCAGTTAATCAAGATTTCTTCCCGCGGCTACGTTTACGTAGGCTTACACTATGGAGATGTTTGCTTGTCAAGACATGACCATTATTACACAAATCACTTGTTGGTTAAATACAAAATTAACATTATAACAATGCTATTCTATATAGGCCTATATAACTGTTTAAAAAACAGATTCATTCCCAAAGGTGTTCATGAGCTAGGTCCTTTATTTATAAACTGAATATCAACTGTTGGGGGGACAAGCTCACGCAACTCCACACACAGCTGAGTGGAAAGAAATGTGTTCTAATAGGTCCAGTCACTGCGCAACATTCCTAAACGCAATCTCTGGAAAATACAAGTTTTGATGGCAATTATTTAAAAGAACAGCATCCCAGCTTTTCAGTGCTGTATGATATATTTCCCAACTTTTGCGCAATAGGCAGCGCTTTATAATCTTGAGTGTCTTGCATGACAATAAAAAAGTAACCGCGGGAAGCGCGTCGGCCATTCGAATCAATAAACGGTAGGCCTACATTCACTGTAAAATTCACACAATTACACTGTATTTACGAACACAAAATCACATCATTTTATTAGTGCCCGTGGTAGTTTTTTAGGACATTAAATAAGCAACAAGATCATATTCAGTGTCTGTGAACACAATTCAGAGGCGCAACCCCATGCTCCAGCCATGTAGTCACGATGTTGCATCAGGCTACAGGTCCTAATGCTTTTGTAAAACTAGAACACCTGCCTGATAATATGGAACATGTACAGGCCCTAAAGATATTGCTTTTCATCAATATGGGCCAATTGAGATATCGCGCGTGACTACCATATTTCAGTTACCATGTGTGACCACATAGTATCAATTATATTTACTACTCAAAAAATGGCAACTGCCTGCAACACAGGGTATGTTCAATTTTATCTCGTTGCAACACATCAAGCAAATCTCTCACAGCCCCTTGTGTACAGCTATCAAAAAAATGAAGGAACTGTAATCCAAACAGCAGGCCCACCTTCCATCTTCCATTCAAGTGATTTGTGCTGCTGATTTCGGTGATATCTTTCTAACCTTTATTTACCTAGGCATATATTCTATCCTGTTATCATCCAGCAGCAGCATCAGAAGATTTAGAGGACCGCAATGACAAGTCACAAGACAAAACGTTTTACTTGACTCAGGTGCCCTCTAGTGAGTTTATATATTCAGAGAAACAAATAAAAACGACTTGCTACTGTAGCCTATAACCATACTATATAACCTTCAAAGTCAATGGTAAGTCTGACTGATGATTAGCATTGATGCATGCAAAACAACTGTCTTACAGGTCATGGCAATGATGGGCATGTTTAGAATTGTCCATAGCATCTTCTACAAAATCATGTAAAATATTATAAAATAGACAACATTTTTACAGCATCATTTGTGGAAATGTATGCTGTCAAATAAAATATTGCATTATAATTTTCTTACACACATATATATATATATATATTTATTTTATTCACTTTATTTTGTCAGACTAGCTAGGTTTCCATCCAATTGCTGACAGAATTTTATGCAAATATTCTAAACTCGGCATATAATCATGCGCATTTTCCCACCAGAGATGTTTCCATCAAATTGACTTGTTGCAGATTAAAGGCTGTGCATGATGACATAGTGCATATAAAAATACATTTGCTTTTAAATGACCAGGTACCGAATAAAAAATACAAATTAAATGGGCTCCCATCGCTTTTTCAACTCAACTCTTTTTGGCCTAGCGTTATTGGCTAGAGCGCACTTATAGACTACATGATAATATTTCATATTATTATGGAAAAAGAAGCGAGATTATTTTAATTTGTCCAACGGCAGCCAGGCATTGATTATCATGTCACCAGAATAATACCCTCGATATTTACTCCAAAGAGCATCAAACTCAACCTTGCACTTTCATCACCCTGTGAAGTAATCCACAGGCCTAAACTGCATGTTTTCCCGTAAAGTCCTAGTGTGGACCACACAATCACAAATGTTATCGTGTGACTCCAAAGTTTACTACGATATGATCTGATTTGATGGTTATTATGTAAATATTTGTGCATAAAAGCGTTTCCGACGATATTTCTCGCATAATTCATTTTACCGACACAAAAATATCCCACCTTGTCTAGCGTATTTTGATTTGTTGACATTTGGAAAATTTACCGGAAAATGTTAATTTTCCATCTATCAGCCGGTCATGAAATGTTGTATCCGACATTTAGTCTACTTTACTCCATAAAAACGTTTAACGGAAACCTAGTTACTGACAGCTCTCGAGAGCCAATACACTTTTGACAAATTTGTTCGATTAACCAATACTTTATTACCATGGGCGTGTCCAGGTGGCCAAACTTTTCCCGGTAATTTTGACTACAGATAGTAAACGGTCTGTACCAATGTTGAGAAGAAAGTGCTCCATACGCATGTAAAGTCAGTATAAGTTGATGAAAAATAAGATTTGGAGTTATATTTGAATTGTAAAGAACGTACGACGCAACGAAATGTGCATTTACGTTCCTAAAAATGTTTATCTCTCGGCTCCCGTTTTTCCCCTGGTGCATTTGCTTGTAATCAAAAGCAAGCACGCTAACTAGCTAAAGTTAGCTAGCTAATGTCGAACCTGTTAACGTTCATTCGCTTTTGCTAAAACATACATTGCTAACTATTGCAATATTTAATATACCTTTGGTGTGAAATGTAACCATCTATTCTAGCAAGTAGTTATTAGTCTCGTACATTTTAGGGAGAAAATATGCAGGCAGGTAACTAGCTTATTCCCAACTGGGGTGTATTCATTATGGAAACAGTAACTTGTGTATACGGTGTCTGTTGCGAAACATTTTGCAACAAAATCGGCGTAATGATTACAGCTCTTGGCTGAAACCGCTTGCGCAAGCGTCGAGATTGGCATTACGACGTTTGACCTGACATTAACAATAATGGTGTCTGCACCTTGCTGATTGTACTCAACTCAGAGGTATACTCAACTCAGGTGGTTCTCCGTCGGCAATATGCTCCCTGTCTTGCCCCGTCAATACATTTATCATAAATGTTTTGATACTAACAAAGTAGCTAGTTCTTTCATTATGACTAAATACAAATGACATGCCATCTGGAGCATTCACATGGTGTAGCAAGTTTACACAATTCCCCTTGCCAATAAGCCTTTGCTTTTGCACTACAGGCATTGCATGTGAGAGGAGCTAGCTGGAATGGATCCAAAGAAGCCTTGTTTCCCAGGCCTCCCTGGTACAACCCGCATTCCTTGGCTGCAGCAGCAAGCATGGGGTCGAGGACTGCGGTCAGATGAACCAGCAATAGGACGAGCCAGAGGTCTTATGTTTGCAGCAGATGGGTCTGCTGGCTTAGGACGAGCCAGGGGTTTCACCACCACTGGTGATACAATGCTTATGCAGTACGGGAGAGGAGTGCCCTTCCCAGTGAGCGATCCCTCCATTGGCTTTGCAAGGGGGATACCCATGCCTACATCAGAAGATGGTGGGATTAGCCGCACTAGAGGGTGGCTTCTCTCGACAGCTGATCCGACCGTAGGTGTGGCAAGAGGCGAACCCCTTCTTGGTTTGGGGCCTCACCCTGGACAAGCCACTCCAGGTCAGCTCGCAACGCAAGACTTGCCTGAAGAGATGCCAAGTCTGCAGGCAGAAGAGGAAGTAGTAGCCAAACAGGTTTGTGTTGTGTTCCTTGGGGTTGTAAAGTCTTTCTCCTAACTTCTACCCAGACCAGGGTTCAAGGGGGTTTGCACTTATAAGACTAGTCTATTAGTTCCATGCAAGCTCAATCAAGGGCAGATTAAGTATTTTAAATTGTTAAAATACCATTTTAGCCAAGTTATTTTTTTCTCTTATAGTTCTTGTAACGATATTGTAATTGGCAGGTGGACATGCCCACCCAAGGCCAGGGGTCGTCGCTGGTGTCCATGTTCAGAGGCATGGGGATCGATCCCTCAAAGACCTGGGGCAGGGGAGGGCTGCCAGTGGGTGAGTAATCTTGAGTTTATGAAAACTAGGTTTAAATTCCAAATGGCATGGGCAATCCCTATGGGCCCTGGTCAAAAGTAGTGCACTACATAGGAAATAGGTTGCCATTTGGTACATAGCCCATAGATGAAGGCATACTGGATCAAACTAACTGGGAAGAGTATCACGTGTTCCCCTCCAGCTCAAATGGCATGGGTTAAGAGTAATGGTTGGCCTTTACATTTAATAAATTAGAACATTGGAAATCCATCATATTGATGCACTCTGATTAGGGCTGGGCAATATGGCCTAAAAATCATCCTTTTCCCCCCCTAACATATGGGCGATTCACGATATATCTAGATTTAAAAAAATGTTTTCTCTAAATAAGCGTTGTACAATTTAAAGGTAAAATACACTGCATTTCAAACAGTCAGAAATAATCAAATTAATTCAGGGCTTGTGAAGCTATACCTAAGCTAAATACACTATATATACAAAAGTATTTGGACACCCCTTCAAATGAGTGGATTTGGTTATTTCAGCAACACCTGTTGCTGACAGTTGTATAAAATCGAGCACATAGCCATGAAATCTCCATAGAAAAACATTGGCAGTACAATGACCTTACTGAAGAGTTCAGTGACTTTCAATGTGGCACTGTCATAGGATGCCACCTTTCCAACAAGTCAGTTTTTCACAAATTTCTGCACTGCTAGAGCTGCCCCGGTCAACTGTCACATTCTGACTAGACAGGGCGCATGCATCCACGTGCGCATGTTGATTTTGTCCATCCACACCAGATGCAAGCAGAAGACGCAGGTTGAAATATCAAAACGAACTCTGAACCAACTATATTATTTTGTCGAAACACATTAAACATTCATCGCCATTTAGCTAGCTAGCTTGCAGGTGCTAGCTAATTTGTCCTGGGTTATAAACATTGGGTTATTTTACCTGAAATACACAAGGTCCTCTACTCCGACAATTAATCCACAGATAAAAGGATAAACCGAGATAGTTTCTAGTAATCTCTCCTCCTTCAGTCTTCTTCTTTGGACTTTATAAGGCGGTTGACATCCGACTTTGAGGTGCATTAACACCACCGACTGGAGTGTGGACCGCAGTTCATCTTTCAATCACCCACATGGGTGTATGCTCCTAAAAACCAATGAGGAGATGGGAGAGGTGGGACTTGCAGCGCGTCAAGTGTAAAAAATAGAACCAAGTTCTATTTTAGAGCTTTGCTATGCAGACGCTCGTTGGTGCGCGAGAGCAGTTTGTATGAAATTATTGAATAACATGTATGTGTACATTTATTTTGCAATGCTCACGCATGTAACGCGGGAGGTGAGGTCACTATGTAAGTGCTGTTATTGTGAAGTGGAAAAGTCTAGGAGCAACAACGGCTCAGCTACGAAGTGGTAGGCCACACAAGCTCACAGAACGGGACTGCTAAGTGCTGAAGCATGTAAAAATCGTCTCCTCGGTTGCAACCCACACTACCAACTTCCAAACTGTTTCTCGAAGCAACGTCGGCGCTTGAACTGTTCGTCAGGAGCTTTATGAAATGGGTTTCCATGGCCGTGCAGCCGCACCCAAGCCTAAGATTACCATGCGCAATGCAAAGCTTCGGCTGGAGTGGTGTAAAGCTTGCCGTCATTGGACTCTGGAGCAGTGGAAACGCGTTCTCTGGCGTGATGAATCATGCTTCACCATCTGGCAGTCTGAGGGACTGGGTTTGGCGGATGCCAGGAGAATGCTATCTGCCCGAATGCATAGTGCCAACTGTAAAGTTTGGTAGGGCTGTTTTTCATGTTTCGGACTAGGCCCCTTAGTTCCAGTGAAGGGAAATCTTAACGCTACAGCATACAATGAACACCTTTTGGGATGAATTAGAACACTGACTGCGAGTCGGGCCTAATCACCCAACATCAGTGCCCGACCTCACTAATGCTCTTGTGGCTGAATGGAAGCAAGTCCCTGCAGCAATGTTCTAACATCTAGTGGAAAGCCTTCCCTGAAGATTGTAGGCTGTTATAGCAGCGAAGGTGGGACCAACTCCATATTAATGCCCATGATTTTGGAATGAGATGTTCGACGAGCAGGTGCCTACATACTTTTTGGTCATGTAGTGTATAAGCCTGCCACAACCATAATCATTTTATCAAAATAGTTCAGACTGCTTTTTTTGTTGCAATAATCACTGATCTGTCAAGTTAATGAAAATGCCCTTTTGTTACTAATGTAACTAGAACCATGCATAATGCACATTCACCAATAATGGCTATGTTCTTGTAGCAGGCATTAAGCTATAGAAAAGTAACACAGGTCTCATCAGCAATCTCTCAATCCCATGTGCTAGTGATTAGCCAGATTATCTTTATTTCAAGTTTAGCCAACTTGGATCTATTTGCTAGATAACAATTCAACTGTTCAACCTTGTTATGTGCACACTCTTCTCTGTCGCCAACTATTTGCAAAGCATGTTAGCCTGTCCACTTTGTTTAGATGTTGAAATCAAGCGGCGTACCTTATTTCTCAGAATGAGAACGAGTTGCCAAATCCTTATATAATTGTTTTATGCTTATCGCACATTTATAAAACAGACAAGACAGCTACTATAAGTCTTTGGCTGAAATGCTGCTAGCAGTATGTGGTACCCCAATGCCGCGTGCGACAAACTGCATTCATTTACCAGAATCAATGTCCATTGATACTCTTGTTTTCATAGTGTCTGCTCTGCGTGCAATTTGAGTAGTTGAGGCACAAAAAGAAGTATTGTTAGGAAAGATAACCTCGCCTCTATTATAGTAAAATAATGTCTCAATGTGTTTTGATGTCCATATAACCGATTTCTGTTCGACCAAACCTCAAATGCAGATAGCGAGTTGAAACTGCTTTTCAGAGAGGAAAATGTGATCTCTCAATTTTGGTGGTGTGAGTGGCAGGGGGAGGGGATTGGTGTGTGTGTGTAAACCAGAGGAAGAGGTGAAGATTGATAAAATCTGTCCAAAATAAGCCAAATGCGTTTCTATGGGCTTATTTTGGACCTTAGCTTTCGCTTGGCTCCCCGCCTTAAGGACAACCTTTCCCATTGTTAGGGTGGAGACAAGTGCATCTCATCTTTATATACAGATATCTGGTGTAAATGGGAAGGTGCATGCAGCAAAGGAGACAATTCCAAAAGGATATGAGAACAAGTGGACATAAAAACGGAAAATCGGAATTTGGAATAATGCTCAAAAACATAAATTCACATTAATCGCCCTAACTCTGATGCACTAAAGTTGAACCATTTTTGTTACGCAATAAATAGATTTGCCTTATCCAACATAGCCTCTAAGTTCTGAGCACTGTCAAAATGTAGACAGAATCAAATAGTAATTTGAGCTTTAAAATATTTAGGGAGGTTGCTTGATTTCCTTATGCTCCAACTGAGGCCTTGAGGATGAATCCACTGAATCTTCTTGTGTGTTTTTCTCTGGTGTTTGGTGCAGGGAGGGGTGCTTTTGGAGCAGAGCTCCAACCACAGACAGCCCCTGTTGGAGCAGGAGCAGTCGCCGGTCCGGGTGGAGACAGATTCCCTGAGGACATGATGGGCCAAGGTAACAGGTGAGAAGGAGGTGATGAGCTCAAACCCTGCGGCTTAACCTGTGGCTAAAGCAGGCCAATTCCTCCATGCTACTAAGGTCTTTAGGGGCCTGGCAGTAATGCTTCTAGAATGCATCATTCATGCTGTGCACATACACAGGTCCCTCTCACATATCCCCATCCTCTTCAGTATATGCCCATCTCATTTCAAATTATTATTGAATTATCCATTGTTATTGTGGAGGTAATCAGACTTTCCACTTTTTGGTGTGACTCATTGTCAAGGTTTGTTCCTGATAATTCAAAGACAACTAGGCCAGATAATGAAAATTGAGAATTTTTTCTTCAGACAAATAGATGAGCAGTAAGATTGATTCGATAACAGATCTCATTATTTATGGTGAAACGCTTTTTTTCCTTCTATATATTATTTAACACACTTATGGATGGGAATTTTAAAAAAAATTCAATCAAGAACTCGTAATGCGTCTGTTTCTGTCTGCAGCTTCCTTGGCCGAGGTGTACCATCTCAGATAGTGGGAATGGGACGAGCATCGATGCCCCCCTTGGGTACTGGGAGGGGACCCACTGTGCCCCCTACTCTCCCTCCATCCCCACCCAAAGAGGCTCATATGACTCCAGGTTGCTCTCAAACTAAGGGAGAACTTAAGATGGAGGCCACCTGGTAAGTACCATCAAAGTACCATTATTTGTAAAACCATGTAATGAAACCATCTATTATGAAGTAAATTATGTTGCTTAAAAGGATGTTACTGTTGTTGAAGGCAGTCAAATGATGCAGAAATGTATTTAGGTCAATTATGAATTGTTTTATGACGACTATAACTATTGTTAGGCCTATTCATTGAAAGGTTATTTCCTCTCCCTTTGCAGTGAAACATTACACAAGACTGGTACCAAAGGAACGCCATTGCCCATAGGCTCAAACCACATCACCATTCACTGCAGGAATGAGGCAGTCTATCAGTACCATGTCACTTTCACGTAAGTACATGTATTAAGAGAAAAGTGTTAGCTGAATTCATATTTAATGCAGCATTCCTGTGTAAAATATCTGCTCTGGGAATATCATTTGGTCTGTTAAAGAGGAGTAACTTATTACATTTTGTCCCACCTTTCAGTCCTAATGTGGAGTCGATGGGTATGCGATTTGGCATGATGAAGGACCATCGCCCCACCACTGGGGAGGTTGTTGCTTTTGACGGCTCAATTCTCTATCTCCCTGTGAAGATGGAAAAGGTATGTCACTTTTCTCTGTCTGGCCTACTGTGTCTGTGACTATAGATGTGCATTAATTATGTGCAGATAATTGGCTAATACTTGTAAATACACCAAACGGGAACAGTTGCTTACGCATTTGAGTTGTTGTAACTATACTGTTTTAAATGTGTCTTCACTCAACTACACCCAATATTAACGCGCAATACCGATGTGGCACATAGGGTAGCTAAACTCCTGTCTTTAGCTATCTTCTCCTCTGTGCCCCATGTTGTGATGTTAATCTTTCCTCCATACAGGTGGTTTACCTAAAGAGTGTGAGACGAACTGACAACCAGGAGGTTGACATCAAGGTCCAGATGACTAAGATCCTACCACCCAACTCTGACCTGTGTATCCCCTTCTACAACGTGGTGCTGAGAAGGTAACAGAGCCGTCCTTATTCATTAGGGCAAAACTTAGCCATCATTAGGGCACACTGTAGCAAAATATTTTACAATGGAAAACAATGTTTCTTATTGGACAAGTTTGTGTAGTCCCTGCTGCTTTTCTGTTGGCTTCCATTTTGAATCTAATAATAACACTGGTGCTGCAATATAAACCGCTAATTGCCTACCACTAATTGAAATTTTCACTTTAAATTAGGATAAATTGGGGTGTTTTTCAAAAAAAGACCTGTGGTCTACTTATGAGGGAAGTTCTCTGTGCGCTAAGCTGGCCTTAGTGAAGCCATATTGTCAGTAATGAGCTAATCTATTATCTATTTTGCTTGCTTGATAGCTTCATGCATTAACATGCTTTGTTGAGAGGCTTCAGCTGTTTTACACAGAAAACCAGACTAAAACGTTCCATTTTCCCCTAAATCCTAAAGATTTTTCACTGAAGTAACGAATTATACACTGAACAAGAATATAAATGCAAAATGTGAAGCTGATTAAACAGCATGATCATTGCACAGGGGCACATTTTGCTGGAGACAAAAGGCCGCTCTATAATTTGCCGTTTTTATCTCAACTCAGATGCCAGGTTTTGAGGGAGCGTGCAATTGGCATGCTGACAGCAGTAATGTCCACCATAGCTGTTGCCAGAGAATTTAATGTTAATTTCTCTACCAGAAGCTGCCTCCAACTTTGTTTTAGAGAATTTGGCAGTACGTCCAACTGTCGTTGTGTGGGCGAGCGGTTTGCTGATGTCAACGTTGGGAACAGAGTGCCCCATGGTGGCGGTGGGGTTATGGTATGGGTAGCCATAAGCTACGGACAACGAGCACAATGGCATTTTATCAATGGCAATTTGAATGCACAGAGATACCGTGAAGAGATCTTGAGGCCCATTGTTGTGCCACCATCACCTCGTGTTTCAGCATGAGGTGATGTTACACAATTCCTAGAAGCTGAAAATGTTCCAGTTCTTCCATGGTCTGCATACTCACCAGACATGTCACCCGTTGAGCATGTTTGGGATACTCTGGGTTGACGTGTACGAGAGCGTGTCACAGCCATTGAAAAGGAGTGGGACAACATTCCACAGGCCACAATCAACAGCCTGATCCACTCTCTGAAAAGGAGTTGTCACGCATTCGTGAGGTCGGACACTGATGTTGGGCGATTAGGCCTGGCTTGCAGTCGGCGTTCATCCTAAAGGTGTTCGAAAGGGTTGAGGTCAGGGCTCTGTGCAGGCCAGTCAAGTTTTTTCACACTGATCTCGACAACTATTTTTGGATGGACCTCGCTTTGTGCACGGAGACGTTGTCATGCTGAAACAGGAACGGGCCTTTCCCAAACTGTTGCAACAAAGTTGGAAGCACAGAATTGTCTAGAATGTTATTGTATGCTGTAGCGTTAAGATTTCCCTTCACTGGAACTAATGGGCCTAGCCCGAAACATGAAAAACAGCCCCAGACCATTATTCCTCCACCACCGAACTTTACAGTTGGCACTATGCATTCAGGCAGTTAGCGTTCTCCTGTCATCCGCCAAACCCAGATTTGTCTGTTGGACTGCCAGATGGTGAAGCGTGATTCATCACACCAGAGAACGCGTTTCCACTGCTCCAGAGTCCAATGACCGCAATCTTTACACCATTCCAGCCAACGCTTGGCATTGCCCATGATGGTCTTAGGCTTGTGTGGGCTGCTCGGCTATGGAAACCTATTTCATGAAGCGTCTGACTAACAGTTCTTGTGCTGACGTTGCTTCCAGAGGCAGTTTGGAACTCTGTAGTGAATGTTGCATCCGAGGCCAGACATTTTTTTACATGCATCAGCACTCTGCGTTCCCGTTCTGTGAGCTTGTGTGGCCTACTACTTCTCTGCTGAGCTGTTGTTGCTCCTAGGTGTTTCCACTTCACAATAAAAGCACTTACAGTTGACCGGGGAAGCTCTAGCAGGGCAGAAATTGGATGAACTGACTTGTTGGAAAGGTGGCATCCTATGACAGTGCCACTTTGAAAGTCACTGAACTCTTCAGCAAGGCCATTCTACTGCCAGTGTTTGTCTATGGAGATTGCATGGATGTGTGCTCGATTTTATACACCTGTCAGCAGCGGGGGTGTCTGAAATAGCCAAATCCACTAATATGAAGGGTGTCCACATTGTTTTGGCCATGCAGTGTACCTGTGACCAAAATATGCATATCTGTATTCCCAGTTATGTGAAATCCATAGATTAGGGCCTAATGAATTGATTTAAATTGATTGATTTCCTTATATGAACTGCAACTCATTAAAATCTTTGCATGTTGCGTTTTATATTTTTGTAAAAACAAAACATAAAATCCCCCCCAAAAAACGTGTTGCTGGCTTTACCAAATGTTACATTTGTCTGGTGCAACAAGACATTGTTCTCCCCATGTATGTTGTCAAGGGTAATGAAGATCCTGGGACTGAAGCTTGTGGGGCGGAACCATTACGATCCAAAAAGCGCAGTCGTACTTGGGAAGCATCGGTAAGTAATTCGATTAGAAATTATACTCCAATTGAAATCTCAATGATCATAGCAGCTGACTCAAGCCCCTTAGTTTCTGTCTTCTGTTATCCTAGGTTGCAGGTGTGGCCAGGTTACTCAACGTGCATAAAGCACACTGATGGAGGCCTCTACCTCCAGGTGGATGTGTCCCACAAAGTGCTGCGAAATGACTCTGTCCTCGACTGCATGTGAGATTATTTCAGTGCATCTTACACCACATAGAAGCATTGTTGCATTACGTAACTTACTAACTTTTGTGATACTCTAAAACAGGGGTGTCAAACTCATTCCACGGAGGGCCTAGTGTCTGCAGGTTTTTGGTTTTTCCTTTCAATAAAGCCCTAGACAACCAGGTGTGGGGAGTTCCTAACTAATTAGTGATGTTAATTCATCAATCAAGTATAAGGGAGGAGCGAAAACCCGCAGACACTCGGCCCCCCGTGGAATGAGTTTGACACCTGTGCTCTAAAATATGCATGATAAATCTCTTCTCTTGCCAGCTATTTGTTCACATGGTGTGTATGTCCACATGATGCACTGTCTACAGTACGTGATGAGTTCATAAAAATTTAAACCATATTCTCTTGCTGGTCATGGAGATATTTACAAATAGCATATTCATTGATACACCATGTACAGTTGAAGTCGGAGGTTTACATACACCTTAGCCAAATACATTTGAACTCAGTTTTTCACAATTCCTGACATTTAATCCTAGTAAAAATTCCCTGTTTTAGGTCAGTTAATATCACCACTTTATTTTAAGAATGTGAAATGTCAGAATAATAGTAGAGAATTATTTAATTCAGCTTTTATTTATTTCATCACATTCCCAGTGGGTCAGAAGTTTACATACACTCAATTTGTATTTGGTAGCATTGCCTTTAAATGGTTTAACTGGGGTCAAATGTTTCGGGTAGCTTTCCACAATAAGTTGGGTGAAATTTGGCTCATTCGTCCTGACAGAGCTGGTGTAACTGAGTCAGGTTTGTAGGCCTCCTTTCTCGCACACACTTTTTCAGTTCTGTCCACACATTTTCTATAGAATTGAGGTCAGGGCTTTGTGATGGCCCCTCCAATACCTTGACTTTGTTGTCCTTAAGCCATTTTGCCACAACGTATGCTTGGGATCATTGTCCATTTGGAAGACCCATTTGCGACCAAGCTTTAACTTCCTGACTGATGGATTGACATGTTGCTTCAATATATCCACATAATTTTTCTACCTCATGATGCCATCTATTTTGTGAAAAGCACCAGTCCCTCCTGCAGCAAAGCACCCCCATAACATGATGCTGCCACCCCCATACTTCACGGTTGGGATGGTGTTCTTTGGCTTGCAAGCCTCCCTCTTTTTCCTCCAAACATAACGATGGTCATTATGGCCAAACAATTCTATTTTTGTTTCATCAGCCCAGAGGACATTTCTCCAATAAGCACGATCTTTGTCCCCATGTGCAGTTGCAAACCGTAGTCTGGCTTTTTTATGGTGGTTTTGGAGCAGTGGCTTCTTCCTTGCTGAGCGGCCTTTCAGGTTATGTCGATATAGGACTTGTTTTACTGTGGATATAGATACTTTTATACCGGTTTCCTCCAGCATCTTCAAAAGTTCTTTGCTGTTCTGGGATTGATTTGCGCTTTTCGCACCGAAGTACGTTCATCTCTAGGAGACAGGAAGGAGACGCACGCGTTCTATGACGGCTGCGTGGTCCCATGGTGTTTATACTTGCATACTATTGTTTGTACAGATGAACGTGGTACCTTCAGGCATTTGGAAACTGCTCCCAAAGATGAACCAGACTTGTGGAGGTCTTAAAAAAAAAAATCTGAGGTCTTGGCTGATTTCTTTTGATTTTCCCATGATGTCAAGCAAAGAGGCACTGAGTTGAAGGTAGGCCTTGAAATACATCCACAGGTACACCTCCAATTGACTCAAATTATGCTAATTAGCCTATCAGACATAGGCTAATTGACATAATGACATATGTTTTCTGGAATTTTCCAAGCTGTTTGAAGGCACAGTCAACTTAGTGTATGTAAACTTATGACCCACTTGAATTGTGATACAGTGAATTATAAGTGAAATAATCTGTCTGTAAACAATTGTTGGAAATATTACTTGTCATGCACAAAGTAGATGTTCTAACCGACTTGCCAAAACTATAGTTTGTTAACAAGAAATTTGTGGAGTGGTTCAAAAACTAGTTTTAATGAGACCAACCTAAGTGTATGTAAACTTCCGACTTCAACTGTATATTTCAACACACATCAACAAGCTTTCACAGAAAGTTAATCTGCCTGCTCATAGAGGTTTGGACACCGTTTTAAAGTGGTTGAGACATATTATCTCAGGGACTTGAGACTGCGGGGTTATGTCTAAGCTAGGGCACTAAAGGGTCACATGCAAGGAACAAAGGGGTTTACATTTTAGTCATTTAGCAGATGTTCTTTTTCAGAGCAACTTAGTGCATTCATCTTAAGGTAACTAGGTGAGACAACCACGTCATATAGTAAGTACATTTTTCCTCAAAGTAGTTATCAGCAAAGTCAGTGGTAGAATAAAAAGACAAGTGCGAGTGTTATTCCCTTGTTTTTTTTCTTTTGTTGTTTTTTTACGTGGAGGTTATAAATGGATTGACATGCCGAGCATAAATGGGGTGATTTTCAGGCCATATTGGGGTGAGTTGCGGGGCTCTGATTGGTAACCTTTGACCTTTTGACCCCTCTCCCATCCAGGAACGTGATCTACCAGCAAAGCAGGGAGAGCTTCCAGGATGAGTGCACCAAAGAGCTGATCGGCAGCATTGTCATCACCCGATACAACAACCGCACCTACCGCATCGACGACATTGAGTGGGGCAAGTCCCCCAAAGACACCTTCACCATGGCCGACGGCTCCACGACCACTTTCGTCGAGTACTACAGGTAAGGCTGGAGAATTGTGTGCATTTGTTATGCAGAGTTCTTCTAGCGTTCGCGCAATGGCATGCTAGCTGTTCCCATAGACTTCCAGTCATTGAGCCAACAACTATCCATTTAAAAGGGCCTCGGCAGAAATGTGTGTGTATATATAAAGAAAATTACATATTTTTTGCAGCGGTGGCCACTGCCGCTAAATGAATATAAGGGAAAAACTTGTCTGTTTGAATTTTTTTCCTAAAATCTGAACAGCAAAAACTATGGCATCACCATAAAAGAGATGGACCAACCCATGCTTATCCATCGACCCAAAGAGAGGTCCAAGCCTGGTGGAAAGGTAAAACTATTTCAAAGGATGTTATGAAATGTAGCTTTATCTTGACATAGTTCACTTTTTGTGCTTATTTATTTCATACTCATCGATAAACAGGATCTTGTCTTTCCTCACACACCCAACTACCCTGTAACAAAATACTTGTCTGTATCCTTGTAACAGATTGACGCCTTGTTGCTTGAGTCTGTATTCATTACGTCTTCATGTTCTACTATCACACATGCTTTGTAGATAGTCATTTGAGTTTTTATTGAGTTGGAGCCATTTTCTCCATAAAGATACAATATACATTATATTTAATTGTGTGTTTTTGTCTTACAGCAAGTCATAACCGGCGAGATCTTGCTTCTGCCAGAGCTCTCCTTTATGACTGGAATCCCTGACAAAATGAGAAAGGACTTCCGCGCCATGAAGGTAAAGTCATTGTGTCGGCAATGAATTCTCCCTGGGGAGTGTTCTATGACATCCACTGTACATGAAGGCAACACAGTGATTTTGATAACGCAGCATTTGATAGCAATAGTAACCAGCCAATTTTTCTATCAAAGACTTTAGCTGCGCTTGCTTTAGTTTTCCTGATGCAATGAAGTCAATTGAACATGGGGGCAAATGCTATTTGTACCCAGACACGTCACATAGTAACTGGGGCGGAGAGTCTAGTACTGTATAGATTCTGAAAGTGCTGGTTTTACTGTCCCAGGACTTGACGATGCACATCAATGTGAGTAGTGAGCAGCACACTCACTCCCTGAAGCAGCTCCTGAAGAACATCAACACCAACCCAGAGGCCCAGACAGAACTGTCACGCTGGGGGCTGGAGATCAGTCAAGACATCCTGGTGGTGAGCATACATTGCACAATCAAACAATACATTTAATTTATCTCAGAAACAAATTAGTTGTGTAGCTAAAGTCGCACATAGAAAGACAATTAACATGTATTTATCTGGTGGTGAGTAGGTTGGGGCGGTTTTCAGATTTTCATACCGTTCCTGTACCATACTGGGGTATACGGCAGTGTACAGAATAGATGCTATTTATTTCCAAATTAGATTTTTTTTTTTTTTTTACAACAGCACAAAAAATATTAAGTCATCAGGGATCTTGATCCAGGAGGGGATTATTTATCTCTGCTGTAACCACGAAGCTTGATCTGGCATGCTAGCTGCTTACCTAGTAAGTTAGCAAACCAAATGCATAGCTGGAGCCCTGAGCTGGAAATAATTTATTTGGCGGTATTTCAAAATACCCCAGTATACGGTATACCGCCCAAGCCTAGTGGTGAGTAGGGTGACCACATGTCCCGGATTATACAGGACAGTCCCACATTTTGGCCCTTTGTCCGGCGACCAACAAGCATGTCCCCACAGCAACTTGCCCAAGCCTCCCCCATTTCTCCTTCACCCAAATCCAGTCAGCTGATGTTCTGAAATAGTTGCGAAATCTGTATTTCTACAAATCAGCTGGGCTAGACAATCTGGACCCTCTCTTTCTAAAATGAACCGCCGCAATTGTTGCAACCCCTATTACTAGCCTGTTCAACCTCTTTCGTATCGTCTAAGATCCCCAAGATTGGAAAACTGCTGCGGTCATCCCCCTCTTCAAAGAGGGAGACACTCTAAACCCAAACTGTTAGACCTCTATCTATCCTACCCTGCCTTTCTAAGGTCTTCGAAAGCCAAGTTAACAAACAGATCACCGAACATTTCGAATCCCACCGTACCTTCTCCGCTATGCAATCTGGTTTTCAAGCTGGTCATAAGTGCACCTCAGCCACGCTCAAGGTCCTAAACGATATCATAACCGCCATCGCTAAAATACATTACTGTACAGTCGTATTCTTCGACCTGGCCAAGGATTTCGTCTCTGTCAATCACCACATTCTTATCAGCAGAATCAACAGCCTTGGTTTCTCAAACGACTGGTTCACCAACTACTAGAAAGTTCACCAACTTTCTCAAATGGTTCACCAACTACTTTTCAGACAGAGTTCAGTGTGTCAGATTCTCGGGCCGACTCTTTTCTCTGTATACATCAATAATGTCGCTCTTGCTGCTGGTGATTCTATGATCCACCTCTACACAGACAACACCATTCTGTATACTTCTGGCCCTTCTTTGGACACTGTGTTAACTAACCTCCAGACGAGCTTCAATGCCATACAACTCTCCTTCCGTGGCCTCCAACTGCTCTTAAATGCAAGTAAAACTAAATTCATGCTCTTCAACCGATCGCTACCAGCACCTGCCCGCCCGTACAGCATCACTACTCTGGACGGTTCTGACTTAGAATATGTGGACAATTACAAATACCTAGGTGTTTGGTTAGACTAAACTCACATTAAGCATCTCCAATCCAAAATTTAATCCAGAATCGGCTTCCTATTTTCGCAACAAAGCATCCTTCACTCATGCTGCCAAACACACCCTTGTAAAACTAATTTACAAAATAGCCTCCAACACTCTACTCAGCAAATTGGATGCAGTCTATCACGTGCCATCTGTTTTGTCACCAAAGCCCCATATACTACCCAACACTGCGACCTGTATGCTCTCGTTGGCTGGTCCTCACTTCATATTCGTCGCCAAACCCACTGGCTCCAGGTCATCTATAAGTCTTTGATAGGTAAAGCCCTGCTTATCTCAGCTCACTGGTCACCATAGCAACACCCACCCGTAGCACACGCTCCAGCAGGTATATTTCACTGGTCACCCCCAAAGCCAATTCCTCATTTGGCCACCTTTCCTTCCAGTTCTCTGCTGCCAATGACTGGAACGAATTGCAAAAATCACTGAAGCTGGAGACTCATATCTCCCTCGAACTTTAAGCATCAGCTGTCAGAGCAGCTCACAGATCATTGCACCTGTACATAGCCCATCTGTAACTAGCCCATCCAACTACCTCATCCCCATATTGTTATACTTTTTTTTGTTGCTCTTTTGCACCCCCGTATCTCTTGCACATTCATCTTCTGCATATCTATCACACAAGTGTTGAATTGCTAAATTGTCATGTCTTCACCACCATGGCCTATTTATTGCCTTTATCTTACCTCATTTGCACACACTGTATATAGATTTTTTTTTTCTATTGTGTTATTGACTCTACGTTTGTTTATTCCATGTGTAACTCTGTGTTGTTGTTTGTGTCGCACTGCTTTGCTTTATCTTGGCACGCTCGCAGTTGTAAATGAGATCTTGTCCTCAACTGCCTTAAATAATGTTTATTTTATTTTTTTTGCAACCAATTCAAACACCAATTTTTTTTTTAAAAGGTATATTTGTCCCGTATTTCAGTCAGACATTCCGACCTGCCTCTTGCAGTCATGTTGCGTTTATGAAAACATACACTATATATACAGAAGTGTGTGGACAGCCTTTCAAATTAGTGGATTTGGCTATTTCATTGCTGACAGGTGTATAACAGGTGTATAAAATTGAGCACAAAGCCACGCAATCTCCATAGACAAACATTGCCACCTTTCCAACAGGTCAGTTCGTCAAATTTCTGCACTGCTAGAGCTGTCCCGGTCAACTGTTAGTGCTGTTATTGTGAAGTGGAAACATCTAGGAGCAACAACGGCTCAGCCGCGAAGTGGTCTGCCACATAAGCTCACAGAACAGGACCGCCGAGTGCTGAAGCACGTAGTGCGTAAAAATTGTCTGTCTTCAGTTGCAACACTAACTACCGAGTTCCAATTTGCCTTGAAGCAACGTCAGCACAATAACTATTTGTCGGAAGCTTAATGAAATGTGTTTCCATGGCCAAGCAGCCGCACACAAGCCTAAGATCACCATGCGCAATGACAAGCGTTGGCTGGAGTGGTGTAAAGCTCGCCGCCATTGGACTCTGGAGCAGTAGAAAAGCGTTCTCTGGAGTGATGAATCAACCTTCACTTGCAGTTCGAATGACGATTCTGGGTTTGACGGATTGCAGGAGAACGCTACCTGCCTGAATGCCTAGTGCCAACTGTAATGTTTGGTGGAGGAGGAGGCCCTTTCTTGTTTCAGCATGACAATGCCCCTGTGCAAAAAGTGAGGTCCATACAGAAATGGTTTGTCGAGATCGGTGTGGAAGAACTTGACTGGCCTGCATAGAGCCTTGACCTCAACCCTATCAAACACCTTTGGGATAAATTGGAACACCGACTGTGTGCCAGGCCTAATCGCCCAACATCAGTGCCCGACCTCACTAATACTTTTGTGGCTGAATGGAAGCAAGTCCCTGCAGCAATGTTACAACATGTAGTGGAAAGCCTTTCCAGAAGAGTGTTATAGCAGCAAAGGGGAGGACCAACTCCATATTAATGCCAATGATTTTGTAATGAGCTGTTCGACAAGCAGGTGTCTGCATTGTTTTGGTCATGTAGTGTATGTGACGAGACGTAGGCCAATGTCATAGGCCTATCGTCAACCAATCATATTTCTATAATCCTTTCGGGCTAAATTCCAGCTAAACTTGGAGAGGACAGTTAGGCTTAATAACTACAAAAAAAAAGAATCTGCTTCTGAAGATGTATGGTAATTTCATCAAACTTGCGAGGCTCTCGTGCTCATTAATTGCTCTTTCCACATATTTGCTTCTACTTCATTCAATCCTGTTTTTAAGTCTGAGTAGATTTTAAAAATCTACCAGCCACTCAGATTTTTTTTACCAGCTAAAATATTTTTTCATAGTTAAGTACAAAAAAACAACAGATGAGCATGCTTTCGTAAACAAGAAATGTATTAGTAAGAAGTAATGTGGTGTAATGCTCACTTTCATTTTTTGTGACCGGAGTCTTTTAATAATCAAATATCAGAGACAATGTTCAGATTTCCCTTTTAAGGCCGCGAGGTTACCTAGTTAACGTGGCCACTGGAGTCCTATCACATGTCTGTTTGTGTGAGATTTAGAATCTGGCTAGGATGTCTGTTCGCTATCAATTGATGCAGTCGACTCTAACGTTCGAAAAACAACTGAACTTGTGAACAAAACAATGTAAATAGCCCCAAAAAATCACAAGGACAAAGTCTCACTTAGTAGACTGTCAAGTAAACTAGACCAACTTTTATGCCTGTGCCATCAGCACTCATTGCGCACATCTCCTATGCCAGGCAGTTTATGCTCGAGGTGAGAGGATTTGTATTTCTTTGTGCAATTAGCAGCTAGGAAACAAAAGGGCAGGAATACTTAAACAGCTACCGCAGCATTGTTCTAACTCGCACGTGCTCATACTTTTGACAATTTTTATTTGCGAATGTAATGCTCTCAATGTAGAGCTCTGCAAATTGACCACCCACCAACGTGGCTGGTGAAATAGACGTTCTTACCCGCCAATAACTAAACCTGCCCACATTTGGCAGGTGTGCATTTTATGCCCTGGTATAACGTCAATGTTACACCAAAAACACCACCACATTTCTTATACGATTTTAGAAAAATGATGTAATGTGGCCAAAACTCAACAGTGCCGACCACTAGGCAGAATATGCTTTGATTGAAACAAAATTAAGGAAGGCTTTATACTTTAACACCATCTACTACACTGTCCCGCAAAATCATCTTGTTGTCACGCTTTTAGGTATTTTAAATGTGGTGAGACTCCACACAGCTCATTACAAAATAGACAACATTCTCACTCACACATTTTTCAAAAATGGTCGGGTGCTGGATCGTCGTGAGTGAAATCCATTGACGGTAAATGGACAAGAGGTCAGTTGTGTGTTAAATGAAATGCACAGTTTAAGATTACGATGAAATTTAATGAAGTTCTTCTGGTCCTTAATCACTTGCTATGGTTAGGTCTATTTTGCTTGTCCTGTATCCAGAAAGGTTCCCAGCACAGCTCTCAGGGGCCACGTTGAAGCTGAGTTTAGCCTTCGAAAAACAACTTAGAACTGTGAAAAACAGGGTAGCGTTAAATGTTGTCGTCCCCCACGAATGATGTAGCGCCCCCCCTTGGGCCATTTAGTGTAATTTTGTAAATGGTGGATCTCTATGGCAAGACCCAACTTTTGTCAAAATCGGGCCAGTGGTGTCTGAGATTGCAATGGTCAGCTAGACTTATATCCCTGAGCATGTGTGCCGTATTTAATCTCACTGAATAAAATAGATCAAGAGATATAAGCATGTGCCTGTTATAGCACCACCGTGTTGTCGATATGAATGTTCTTGCATATGTTGAGTCTTGACAGTATTTGCAACTTGTGTACCAGATGTTGTTACAGTACAAATATCCTTGACTGATTTATGTGCCAGACCACACTCATGTTGTTTTAGGTACTAGCCTGGAAAGGATTACATTGAGACCTTTGTCCATAGATGCCACATCAAGTTTTGTGCAGATTGATCATTCGGTGCCATAGGATTAGTGTTTTAAGTGTTTTTATTATTGTTTTTTTACAACATTTTCAATTCCAACATGTATGACCTTATGGGTCCCTGAGGAAAACGTGTTTTTTGTGAGGAGAGGGACCTATGTCCCTGAATTTCATGACTTTACGTCAAACAGGGTTTCGGGCGTGACCTTTCAGATTTTGCATTTTCAATCGCTTGTTATAGCACCACCATCTGGCCAATCAGAGTAATTTTGTAAAATACCAGATCTCTGGCAAGACTCATCCTTCTCCAAAGTTTAGTCAAAATTGGGATAGTGCTGTCTGAGAGATCGCGTGTGACGAATGAACGTACTAACGGACGTAGACGGATCCACAGTCTCCACCCTGATTTTCATCTTGGGGACAAACGGCTTATCCCTTGACGTTTACCCACAAGAGCATGTCATAAATTGTCTAAAACCTGCTTTTAAAAGTCATGGAATAAAAGCAATTCCCAGGAGTGAATCTAAGTTGATTAACAATTGTCAGTGACCTGCTGGCATCTCCTAATGGGTTAGAATAGCTCTTAATGGGTTAGAAAGTCTCCTAAAATACCTGGTGAGTTAATCAGACTCGAGGGTAAAGAATGTTTATACAGAGCTCTTACCCTGACCCCTTAACCACAGTAGTATATATCCACTACTCTCTGGTTTTACTTTTCCCCACGCTGGAGACGTTCTATGCATACAGGCTCACCGACCTTTCTTTGTGTAACTATAAAACGTAGTCAAGTAATAAAAGCAATTCCCAGGAGTAAATCTCAGTTGATAAGCAAGATATTCTTTTCCACTAGCACCGGCTGTCGGCTATACAGCCGATTACGGACTCATTTTCAGCTGGCTACTTTTTCCACTTAAATTAATAGCCAACTTTTCAATTCTCTTTAGAAAAAAAGTCATGCTATTTGTATTTGAGCAAAATGAATGACCGTTCATTCAAGCACCGCTACGCACCCGCGAGTCCCAAATACCCGAGCGTACATGAGTTGATGCCTTCACACAGCACATGCGAGCTGTCCTGAGCAAAAAGCGCCCATCAATCTACTCGCTGAGCTTATTTATTTTAGGCAAAGGGATTTACAGAAGTTAACCTTCAATAGTGAACATACTAGCAATATGATGGCTACTGTGGATAGTCTGCAAAAATAAAGCTACAAAAAGCCATGTAGATATCTATTTTGGAATGTTTGTCTAAGAGGCAATGTTCTATTTTCAAATCTTCTCAAAATGACACGCTTTTGAAGCAAAAATTAATGCAATTAATACATCGCAATTCTAAAGAATAGAGTAGACTTGTATTGCTAAATTATTACATAGCATCTTAATACATATCATAATAACCAAATATAGCCTATTAATAGCTGAATATAGAGCAAAAGCATGCCAATCTATAGGTCCTGCATGACCCCAATGCATTTAAGAACTATACCATGTCTGGGCCAATAAATTATGTTCGGGCCAGTAGATTTTTTTGTCCAACTGGCCTGGTAACTTAGTTATATGTCCAAGGTATCGCATCGGTGCAAGTAAACCAAAGATCTCACTTGTATTTCCGATATGCAGTCCATCAGGATTTGCCAGACAGTGGCGTTTTTAAGTGAGTAACTCGTCAGTAGAATATCGCATCGGTAAGACGTTCATTTGGCTCCCTAATTTGCATACTGGTATGCTTTTTAGCAATTCTCTGCAGATGAATTGTTGAAAACATTTGAAGATGGTGAATCCTCCTCACTGCAGGAATAACAGGTAGGCTAGTCGAGAGTGGTTCAAAATATGATAAAAGAAAATGGATTGAATGGTTCTAATAGTTAATGATACTTATGTGGGATTTTCAAAGAATATTGATTTTACCTGTATTGCAGATAGCTGAGAAAATGCCTTTAAAGGAAGCTTGAAGCCTGTGGAAGTCAGCAGACTCTTACAGGATTATTTAAATGCCCAGTGCAGTCAATTACATTTTTCCTGTGTTTTATATCATATTGTACAAGAGCTGATTTAAAATAACACTGTAAAAGTGTGAAAAAATGTGATCAGTGTTATTTCCTGATAGTAGCTGGACTACAATCTAGCATTAGAATGAGCAGAGGCCACCAAAATAGAGCTTGTTCGGACAAAATGGTGGGTGGGGGGGCCTATTTCTTTTACACACACTATAGCTGGGGTGATAACCGACAATTATTGACCCCGACCATACTGATCACTAATCACAGGCATTTGTTTTGGGTGGGGGTGGGTGCTTGTGGAAAACTTGAACTATTCTCTGTTGTTCCATCCAGACTACAGGAAGAATTCTGCCTCTGGAGACCATCTGTCTGCAGTCAGTGTCCTTTGTCACCGGAGCTGATGTCAGCTGGTCCAGGGAGGTTATCAGGGATGCTTCTATCAGTTGTGTGAGTCTCAGGGTCAAAGGGTCAAGTACAGCACACTAATGATGTCAGGGGAATGACTAGCTTACTGTCATTTGTGTGTATTGCACTCTGTTTTAGGGTTGATTTAATGATATTCAGTCTCCTACGCAGTCACTTTAAACATTTTGATTTAGTTGAAGAAAAATAAACTGAGGAATCAAGAAATCAGCTTGGCTCTGGCCAATCATAGTGCACTATATAGGGAATAATGCCATTTCAGGCTCACACTTCTCCTCTGGCCCGTTCTGTTGTTTTTCTCTCAGATCCCCATGAACTGCTGGGCCATTTTCTACCCGCGGCGCTGTGCTGAGCAGGCCGAGGAGCTAGTGTCCTGCTTTGGGAAGGTGGCCGGACCTATGGGCCTGAGGCTGGATCGGCCCATCCGCGTGGAGCTGAAGGACGACCGCACCGAGACCTACGTCAAGAGCATCCACTCCCAGCTCACTAGTGAGGTAGGACATGACACTACTGCCTCTGAGCACCTTAGAACAGTCTTTTTTTGTGAACAATTGTTGTTATTGAATCACAAGCTGTATATAGGCCATGAAGAGAAATACAGTAAACAAATTCGGAACATTTTCCCAACCTCTATTATACCCCAAACTTCAAACATTCGACTAGTAAAAATGTGGAGGTTAATTTGTTTCACTAATGTATCTCAACTTTGTGGTTATTTCTATGATGCTGTTTGAGTTATTCACATCAGTAATACATAAACACTGGTGGTAGGGAGATTTGTCCTTTCATTCTAAAGCGCTTTGATGTGGAAAAGCACTATATAAATCCTATTAATTATGAATCTATTATGAGCTTTCTCTTTTTACCTTGGCCCATTTTTCAGCCCAACGTGCAGTTGGTAGTGTGCATCATGACAGGCAACAGAGACGACCTTTACAGTGCCATCAAGAAGCTGTGCTGCGTCCAGAGTCCCGTGCCCTCTCAGGTTAACCATGCCACACCTCCAGACAATTCACTATTGATCTTCATTTAGCCAGGATCGTCCACTCCGCAACAAACACACAACATACAGTAAACGTACAAATAACAACATGACTAGGTGCCAGCACGGTTTTTCTTTACCTAAACCTCGGCAGTGGTAGAAAAAGTACCCAATTGTCAAAGTTGAGAAAAAGTAAAGATGCCTTAATTGGAAATGACTCAAGTAACACTCACCCAGTAAAATACTACGTAAGTAAAAGTCTAATTATTTGGTTTTAAATATACTTAAGTATCATAAGTAAATGTAATTGCTAAAATATGCTTAAATATCAAAAGTAAAAGTATAAATCATTTCAAGTTCCTTACATTAAGCAAACCAGACGGCAATATTTTCTTGTTTTTTAAATTTACGGATAGCCAGTGGCACACTCCCAACACTCAGGCATAATTTACAGACGACGCATGTGTGTTTGCTGAGTCCGCCAAATCACATGCAGTATGGATGACCAGGGTTGTTCTCTTTAATAAGTGAGTGAATTAGACCATTATCCTGTCCTGCTAAGCATCAAAATGTAACGAGTATTTCTGGGTGTTAGGGGAAAGTGTATAGAGTAAAAAGTGCATTATTTTCTTTAGGTGTGAAGTAAAAGCAAAAGTTGTATAAATAGTAAAGTCGAGAGACCCATAAAAACTGCTTAAGTAGGGCTACTTTACACCACTGTAACTCGGGTCCTATAAGATCTGTGAATACTAAAGGTGTAAGGTTCAGGGAAAGAGGCAAGGAACCAAAAGGTTTATCAACTGTCTAATGCAAAGGTTAATCTAAAATTAAAAATGTAAATTTCTTTGGCTTTGTAGGCCATTAACGTCCGGACCATCTCCCAACCCCAAAAGCTGAGGAGCGTAGCCCAGAAAATCCTGCTGCAGATGAACTGCAAACTGGGAGGAGAGCTGTGGACTGTGAACGTCCCTCTGGTTAGTGTTATATTTTTCACTGCTGGTAAGGTTTTGGCTGAAGTTGACTGTGTTTTAAGTCTGGTTGTAGGGATGCTATGTGTCCACTAGATGGAGACAGTGTGTTGATGGAGCCATAGAGACATGCAAGTCAGAATTAAAGCTTTGCATAAGATAAAGCGAGACACAATCAGGAATTCAGAACAAGTCACAAATACCTTATTTTATACTGTAATGTACAAAATGAACACCAATTTACCCATAAAGTGACACAAATGCCAATTGAATAATGTAAAACAAGTAGAGTTTATAATGCAAAATGACTTTTTCAGTAAGCAGTCTGAAGAGGTAAGTTTTTTTTTGTTTTTTGTCAAGTCAGCTGTTTAAAAATGTACCTGCAACTTACGGTTCTGGTAAATGCAGGGCACCTTTACTCTTTTGGAGGCTGGAGCGGAGGAGAGATGTGACCAGGATTATGTGTTGCCATCAACAGCTACAGGTTGTAGGGCCCTATAAAATTATTGTTGTGGAGAATGTGGATGGAATCACGACATTAAAACGGAATACAAAATATTCAGAAACGTTTTGAACTTAGTAGGAAATCAACTAAATATAATTTTTATCATCAAACATGAATAATATGCATGAGTGATTCGTATTTTCTTTCAACTTTCTGAAGAGGCAACGGCACAGGAATGCCCTGGCTCTGACTGCACAGGAATGCCCCTGTGTGCCTTTGTCTACCACTTTGTGTTGCTGTTAGCGATGATGCTAACTTAATGACAACCGTCTTCTGGCAGATGGAAAGGCTTTCCCTAAAACCTTCTCAATGAATTGTTAACTACGAAGTAACCTATGCCCATCTGGCAGAAGGATATCATGATTATTTGCATCGATCCATTGGCCATTTGTTTAGCAAATTCTGCAATCACGAGTGCTACAGAAACATCAGTAACAATGCTAACCAAACAACGGTCTCTGGCTGATGTGCAGTTGATTTTAAAGGGTAGCTACACCCCAAAATCTACATTTCTCAACCTTAACCTCAAAAGTGGTCTCCTGAGGTGGTTTAAGCATTGTTGTGGACTTAGAAGATCCAATTTGGTTGTTTTTCTATTAAACAACAGAAGGGGGGTTGTCAATAAGTGATTGCATTCAAACGAATTTACCCAGCTGTTAGATTTTCTGTTTTAGTGTAGTATTTTTAGCATCTGTCTTTGCTTTACGTTTTAACAGAAACATCTGATGGTGATTGGAGTGGACGTCCATCACGACACCAGCAAGAAGAACAGATCAGTCATGGGCTTTGTCGCCAGCCTGAATAGGTAAACACGCCCCCTAAAAGACACACCGCACAGTAACATATCAGTGGATGCAATTAACATAACTTAATTGATGGCTTTTCTGACAAATTATAGTTGTATCCCAAATGGCACCCTATTCCCTATATCAGGGATGGGCAACTTTGATGGGAGTGAGGGCCACAAAAAATCTGAACTGATGAGGGGCCACAGTGGCTCGTGGGTCTGTGTACCCACACATGCAGTCAGAGCCAGACCTAGCCTTTTGGGCTCCAGATGGCTACCCTATATAGTGTACTACTTTTTACCAGGCCCCAAAGGGTGCACTATATAGGGTGTTATTTGGAATCCAACCTATGATATTTCCTCCTATTCCTCCCCTCCCCCAGCCTGCTGACTAGGTGGTACTCCAGAGTGACCTTCCAGATGCCCAACGAGGAGATCATCAACGGGTTCAGAGTGTGTCTGCTGGCTGCACTGCAGAAATACTATGAGGTGACCGTTTTAAAATAGGCCTACTATGAGTTGTGATGCCTTTTATTTATTTTTAACACAGTGTACTAAAGGCCTTTCAGCCCAACCTGGTATATATACACACACTACCGGTCAGAAGTTTTAAACACCTACTCATTCAAAGGTTTTTCTTTATTTTTACTTTTCTCTACATTGTAGAATAATAGTGAAGACATACAAACTATGAAATACCACATAATGGAATCATGTAGTAACCAAAATTATTTATTTGAGATTCTTCAAATAGCCACCCTTTGCCTTGATGACAGCTTTGCACACTCTTGGCATTCTCTCAACCAGCTTCATGAGGTAGTCACCTGGAATGCATTTCAATTAACAAGTGTGTCTTAAAAGTTAATTTGTGGAATTTCTATTATAAACTGGGTGCCCTGAATGCTGATTGGCTGACAGCCGTGGTAAATCAGACCGTATACCACAGGTATGACAAAACATGTATTTTTCCTGCTCTAATTGCATTGGTAACCAGTTTATAATAGCAATAAGGTACCTCTGGGATTTGTTTTATATGGCCAATATACCACTGCTAAGGGCTGTATCCAGGCACTCCGCGTTGTGTTGTGCGTAAGAACAGCTCTTAGCCGTGGTATATTGTCCATGTACCACACCTCCTCGTGCATTATTGCTTAAATATAGAACAACCCCTCTCCCCAAAGAGTGTAAAAAGAGTAGGCCATTACCACTTTAAGAATAATTAACTATTTAGACCTTGCCAATGCATTGATATTAAAACTATTATTACATTCTGAAATACGTGAGAATAATGTGGCCATTGCCTGACTAAATGGGTTGGATGTATGGGGATTTTTCTGTAGCATGTGGCCAACACAGGCACACGTAATAAAGCCATGAATAGTGGTAGCATTAATCTCACAATTTTGAATCTCGCCATCGCTTTTTTATGAGAAAGTGACCAAAACCCTTTCTTAATGGAAGGATTTGTATGGAAAGCCAAGTTGAAACCAACAATGGATGTTGTCTTCCTCATAACCGCACATGGTTTTACCGCAACAGAGTAGCGCAACGCCATTCAATTGAAGTGGCGGGAAACAAACAAAAGTGGCCACATCTCTCACAAAAATGTATTTAAAAAATAATCACTGATAATTATAAGGGAACAGGAGAACTTATACATTGGCTACAATAATTACAATAACTTGTCAAGCATCAAATTGAAGGTAGTCCTATTCCAGTACTTGAATTTCTGAGCTCCAGATTCAGGTTCAATTAGGCTACTTCAATTCCCTTGCATTGTTTAAAATTGCAGGTGTAACATGGAAAACAAAATGCATTTGTCATTTTATTTCATTACCAGATCATATCGTGAATAATCCCACTAGGCTATGTAATTTGTCATTATATCCAGAATAATTAATAGGAATAGCGTTGGGTGTTGCGCAATAGTCTTTCCTAGACAATTGCACGCGGTAAACTGTGTCCAGAAACATATGAGAACATGTTACCTTGATGCTAGGATATTAGATTGAACGTGGATCCAGGCACAACTGTCTTCACCGGTGTAACGAATGAGAGACACATTGTCTGGACATTTTTCCAGCACTTGGACTGTTGCATCAGATGTGTGTACATTTTCGCGGCGTAACTAATCAGCTGGACACCAAATGTGCATCCAACAAGTGTTATGCATAATTGAAGAACCACTTTAATGACAGTATCGAGTTTAGGTTTGAAGTATCAAGCAAGGTACAGTGACTTTTTCATTTAGGACATTCAATTTTGCAATCGCATTTATTATTTTGGATTTGTTCCCATGAAACTATTTTCACTCGTAACGTAAGACACACCATTTTACGCCATTTCCCGGATCTCCATATAAAAAACTGTCCTGACAGCTAGATCCCGGATTCTTACAAGTTCAATGTCTAATTTAACTGAATTACTGCTTAATATATGATATAAAGACAACTTACACTGCCGTAAATGCAAGGACAGAAGAGTAATGTTTTATGTCACACAATTTTGGACAAATCCGTCAAGACATCAACCATGATAAATGATTACGTAAACCGGTTTTAAATCAACTCGTGAATCTTTTTGAATATAGCTATGATCCCCATTATATCTTAATGTAATGATATTAAACATTTTTGCTCATTATTATCAATGACTTATCAGCAGCTACTGCATAGTTAGTTGTCCAGTGTAGGAAATCCTCACTGGTACCCTAGTTTTATAGAAAGACCCATATGCTAGGGATTTTTTAAATGTCTTATGTTAGTGGCATAAAAGAATATGCCATGAATTGTTTTGTTTTTTCACCCCTTTTTTCTCGCCAATTTTGTGGTATCCAATTGGTAGGAGTTAGTCTTGTCTCATCGCTGCAACTCCCATACGGACTCGGGAGAGGCGAAGGTCAAGAGCCATGCGTCCTCCGAAACACAACCCAACCAAGCCGCACTGCTTCTTGACACAATGCCCATCCAACCCGGAAGCCAGCCGCACCAATGTGTCGGAGGAAACACCTGGCGACCGTGTCAGCGTGCCCTGCGCCTGGCCCGCCACAGGAGTTGCTAGTGCGCGATGAGACAGGGATATCCCTGCCGGCCAAACCCTCCCTAACCCAGAAGACGCTGGGCCAATTGTGCCCCGCCCCATGGGCTGCCCGGTCGCGGCCGGCTGCGACAGAGCCTGGACTCTAACCCAGAATCTCTAGTGGCACAGCTAGCACTGCGTTGCAGTGCCTTAGACCACTGCGCCACCCGGGAGGCCATGATTTATGTTTTTATAATTTTCCAGGTGAACCATAACTTCCCGGAGAAGATTGTGGTATATCGGGACGGAGTGTCTGACGGCCAGCTGAAGACTGTAGAGCTGTATGAGATCCCTCAGCTGCTCAAGTGTTTTGAGACGTTCCCTAACTACGAGCCCAAGCTGGCCTTCATCGTGGTACAGAAACGTGTCAGCACCAACCTGTACTCCTGCTCCGGAGACCGCTTTGGAACGCCTCCGCCAGGAACTGTCCTGGACCACACAATCACCAACAGGGAATGGTTAGTCCTGGCTCTGTCTTTAAGGGATACTTCAGGATTTTAGCGATGTGGCCCTTTGTCTACTTCCCCAGAGTCAGATGAACTCGTGGATACCATTTTTATGTCAGAGGTAGTTTCGTGAGCCAATGCTAACTAGCATTAGCACAACGACTAGCATATACCCATAGACTTCCAGTCATTGCACTTACGCTAGCTGGCATTGGGTTGTGAAACTACCTCAAACTTAATTCATTCTGGACACAGAGACATAAAAATGGTATCCACGAGTTTATCTGACTGGGGAAGTAGACAAAGGACCTCATTGCCAAAATCCTGAAGTATTCCTTTAATGGAGCGCAATGCTGGTTCTCTTCCCCCTTCTCCCCCTCTGACCCTATCCATGGGGGGAGGGATGAACGACTGCATACTTCAGTGGGAAAGTGGACAGAATTGGGCTTAGGTCATCAGTTTTGTAACGCTTCATCATTTATCAAATTATTTATTTTTCTCTCCCCAGGGTTGACTTCTACCTGATGGCGCACCACATTCGACAGGGCTGTGGCCTGCCTACACACTACATCTCAGTCTACAACACAGCAAACCTCTCCCCAGACCACTTGCAAAGGTAATGTTAGATGTACAGTGAATTATGCCACCATAAATCTCTAGTTGGCAGTAAGGGCCAAATAGTATCTGCCAGTTTACATAATACCTCAGCTATTGTTGATTTTATACGTTGGTGGGTGGATTGGATGCATCACATAAAGGCCTGTCATTCTTGCAGCATTAACATATAACCTTGTTAACACAATCTAACCCGTGGTCTCACTCCAGGCTGACCTTCAAAATGTGCCACATGTACTGGAATTGGCCCGGGACTATCCGAGTGCCTGCGCCGTGCAAGTATGCCCACAAACTGGCCTTCCTGTCGGGCCAGTACCTCCACTCAGAGCCAGCTATCCAGCTGGCAGACAAGCTGTACTTCCTCTGATGTGTGCCTCCTTAGCCTCAGCCCCTCTAGAAGGAGCATACCAGTCTGCACAACAATTAACAGGTCGCAACAGAGAAAGCTGTGAAGAAGAAGAAATGGAAGAAGAAATGGAAGGAGGAAAATAAATAAAAGGGGGAGGCTTTCTTATTATGACTTTTGGATCAGATAAAACCATTTGTTTTGTTTTGTTTAGCAGCCAGTGTTCTAATGGTGTCTGACATAGACCCCACCCCACCCCCAGGCACTGTTGTCGTAGAAACTTTGTGTCCTATTGCAGGTGGTATGTTGGAATTTAGAGAAAATGCTGTTTTTAAATTGAATCTATTTTTGCCACATGAAGTAATCCAGCGAGCTATACACCGCCATTATAGAGTATCATTGTCAATGAGAGAAGACAAATGATACTCTTAAGATGGCGGCGTATAGATTGTTGGACTACTTTGCGCAAAAATTGATTTAATTTAATAATGAAGGATTTCCTAAATTCCAATGTTCCCCCTGCAACTAGCCATGGGAGTTCAGAAAACACTGACTCGAGAACGAAGAAAGTATTGACTAAAGGTTAGTCAAAGATTCTGATTATGGCTACTGATTACTGCTACACAGCAGCTTGTTCATGCCCTCAGACACAAACTTTCGCTCTGCTGCTGAGGTTCGATTTTACATGGCTAACCGTTTGAGAGTTAAAAAATATTGCTGCTTTGAGGAATGGGAACAAATGTTTATAAAACAAAAAAAGGGCCAGTTTTCCACTGTTTGCATGACCCACAGAGACTAGAGGAGTTTTTATTTTTGTGAAGTGATAGTGTGAAATTCAAGTCTGTTTTAATTTAATACAACTATAGTGGGTTTTATTTGTGTTGTCCTCTGTTTTGTTGCTCCAGATACATTGCTGTTGCAAATAAAACTGGTGTGTGTATGGGAAGTTTTCTTAAGTTGTTAGTCTTGTCTTTTTTTCTAGTTTGTGGGGCCATTCCCCAATTGTGCTGCATGTCCAAGTGATCAGAAAGCTTTCAATGAAATTGACTTTGAGTCCAGTAGATGTGCTGTACCATCTCTGTAGTTGCATAGGTCACTAGGCACAGACCAGAACAAAGTAATTTGCCATAATGCCGAAAGGTTATCACTTCGAAAGTTACCAGCAAAAACATGGAAGTCTTTCACTTTGACAGGTGATACTGACTGATGATAGATAAATAAAGCTGGAGGAGAGAAGCTGTCACTGCATAACTGGAAGCATGATTAAGTCACAGGAAATGTAAGGGCTGTTTTTGTTAGTTTAATGCCCACCACTGGGGGGGAAACAGATGGATGAAAATGGCTATGTGATGGAAAATCTGATAGAAATGAAAGATCTGGTGTGACTGAATGATGGCTGAGGGGCCAGGATTGATGTAGCCACAGGGAAAGTGTCTGCCTTGGACTTCACTGGTATCTAATGCGATGGCAGGAATCTCTATGGGAGGAGTTGACGGTAGGAATTGATGATTACCCCATAGTATGCACAGTAGGCCCGGAGGTATCAGTGGATGGAGCAGGCAGGTGGGTGTTTGGAAGGGCAAAGTGAGATCAGGTTCAGGAGCTGAATGAGAAGGTGGTTATGAGGGGATGTGGATAGTATAAATAATTGGGTGAGAACAGTTAGTGAGGGAAGCTACTGAGGCTATACCTAAGATTTCAGGGAGGAGGAAAGCAGTCCCGTGGTGGACAGAGGAGTGTGGGGTAATGGTGAGGAGTAGGAACAGGGCATTTGGAGAACTGAAGAGGACATAACTTCCAACATCTGATTAGGTATAAGCAGGCTCTGGTGAAGAGAACTATTCGTCAGGCAAAGAGGTCATGTTGACTTCGGTGCTGTGACACCATTTGAAGGGCGACACCTGTGGGAGAAGTGTGGGGGATGATTAAGAGGATGAAGGGAGTGGGATTATCCAGTGTTGACGAGTGGGAAGGGTGTGGCAGTAACAGATGCGAAGGCAGAAATGATGGCCGAAGCATTTGTCCAAGTGCAAAGCTAGGCTAATTTGTCAGAGGAGAGGGAGAACGAGAGAGGAGCATCCTGGGGTGGTGGATGTAAATTATGTGTTGAATACACCATTTACAATGGCAGAGGTGAAAAGGGCAAAAGGTAAGGTTGGGTTAACTTCACCTGGGAAGATGAGGTGTGCTATGTTATGTTTTCCCATTTTAGTGATGCACTGTATAAGGTATTGGTGTTGTACAACAGAGTGTGGGAGGAGGGGAAACTACCAGGCAGTTGGAAGGAGACAGTAGTGGTACCAACCCGGAAGCCAGGGAAGGACCTAACGAGGTTAACAGGCTATCTGCCAGTAGCTTTAACATCACATGTATGTAAGATTATGGAACGTATGATTACGAAGAGGTTAACTTACTTTCTGGAGAGCTAGTATCGCCACATCAGAGTGGGTTCAGGAAGGGTGGGGGAACTATGGACCCAGTTCTCTGCTTTGAATCAGAGGTCAGGAAGGCTCAGGTGAACTAGGAGATTGTTGTAGCTGTCTATTTTGATGTGAAGGCGTATGATGTGGAAGGAGGAGTTGTTAACCAAGCTTGATATTATGAGGGTAGGAGGAAGAACGTACTGCTGGATAAAGAATTTCCGGTGTGAAGGTCTATCCAGGTGAGGGTGGGGAAGTCTATCAGGGTGGATAACGGTACACCGCAGGGGAGCGTGACTATGTTGTTCTCAATCATAATCAATGATGTTTACTTTCAGATACGGACGGATATTGGGAGGTTGTTATTTGCAGAAGATGGGGCCTTATGGAAGAGGGGAAGAAATGTGCCATACATAGTCAGGAAGGTAAAGAAAACAAGTGATGTAGGTAGAGCGGTGGGAATTAATGTGGGGATTCAGGTTCTCTGGCGAGAAAACTCAGACAGTGTTCTTTAGCAGGAGGAAGGTGGGAGATGAGGTATGCTTGAGGTAATATGGGAGAAACTTGGAGACTATGGCAGTATAGCATATGGTTCGGCAGCCCGGACCTCATTGGAAAGACTACATGTCATACCGGGGCAAGCACTTAGAATATGTAGTGGGGCGTTTCGGACCTCCCCAGTATCTGCACTACCGGTGGAGATGGGGGATATGCCATTGCAGATTAGGAGACAGCAGCTGGCAATGAATTATTGGGTCAACCTACAGGGACATGGGATGTCTCAGCCTGCAAAAGGGATTTTACAGGCATGCTGGGAACACGAGCGAAGACAGAACACAAGCTTTGGGTGGGTGGGTAATACCCAGGCTAAGGAGATGGGATTGTATGGAAGGGAGTTTAGTCCAATGGTAGCTATTCCTGTAAATACACCATGGCTACTCCCACCTCCAGTAGTTGATCTAGAAGTGTTGGAGAGACGACAGAAAGATAGGGAGGGTGTTGATCCATCTGATTTGTTTAAGAGACGTCTGGATACTGTGTATCAGAATTTTGTGGCTATTTACACAGATGTTTCAAAAGATCCAAGGACTGGAAACACTTGGTCAGAATTTGTAGTGCAGGAATGTGGTGTGGCAGTCAGGAAACGTATTACAGATAATCTGGTTGTATATACGGCAGAGCTGATGGCCATACTGTTGGCCTTGCAGTGGGTGGAGGAAGTCAAACCAGACAGGGTAGTTATTTGCTCTGATTAATGTACAGTGAGTCTCCAGACCTTTAGCTCACGTAGCAGACAAGACCTGCTTTATGAGGTGCTACAAACACATTGCAGGATTGGACAAATGAGTACAGATAAGATTTACTTCAGTTCCAGCCCATGTGGGGGTGGAAGGGAACATGGCAGTTGATGTACAGGCTAAACAAGCCCTTATTAGTGGGAATGTTGAAGTTGTAGTTTCAATGACCAAGGCAGAGGCAAAAAGACTGATATGGACAGTGATGTTGCAGAGATGGCAGGAGAAGGATAGACAGGCCTTTATTTCATGTACAGAGGAAGGGGAGGGGAGGACAGCAGGAAGGGACAGAGGAGAGGAGGCTAATTTTACAAGATTAAGGGTGGGATACAGCCAGTTGAATAAGACCTTAAATGTGATAGGAAAGTATCTAACAGGAAAGTGTGATTATTGCCAGGAAACAGAAACCGTGGAGCATGTGTGGGCAGTATCAGGGGGGAAGAGAGAGGTTGAGATCTAGTATGAGAGAGAAGGGATACAGGAAATTAGTATAAAGGGTATATTGAGTAGAACGTCATTAGATATAGTCTTAAATATTGTATATGTTTTATTAAGAGCAACGGGCTGACAGGTAGGATTTAGTTTCTCCCTGTCGCTGGCCCACACTCCATGACAGTAGGTGGCGGTAATGCACCATAACGTTGGATGCCAACCGCCGATAAACCACACTGAAGAAAAATAAGAAAAAGGCTGTTTTTGTTTCCAGTGAGCTGCTGCGAAAATGGCGGTGTCTCGTCGCTCATCGCAGCAACAACAGCAGGGTAACCTGCAATCTCCGCCACGAAACAGTTCACTTTCTGTAAGTCCTCCGGACTCTCTGCCAATTGATCTTGTGGCAGCGACGTCAGTGCCCCCGGATGGTGAGCGTGGATGCAGTGCAGGCATGGAGAATCCTCCGGGCTCTCCGGATCTTCCAGCCCCGGCCCTCAGCACTGGGAGCAGCACAAGCCCGACCACAACAACCTCCGGCGGGGAGAGTAGTAGTGTCTCGAGCCCCGGTTCAGGAGGCACGAGCCCCGGCGACGGCAGTAGCGGGGTCGGGGGAGCTTTCAGGGATCTATTTGAGGCCTGTCGGAATGGAGATGTATCCCGTGTGAAGAGACTTGTAGACTCGGTGAATGTGAATGCGAAGGACATGGCCGGGCGAAAATCTACCCCTCTGCATTTCGCTGCAGGTTAGCTAAGCGTTAGCAAGCTTTGTTTTTGTTGTCAGCGCGAGCTGGATCGTTGACGTGTTTTCACACATCGCCTTGCTTGTGCGTGCTAAAAGATCACAATCTGTAGTTGTCACGACGGGAATGGCTCTCTAGTTATTAGTTAACAATACATGTTCATATTTTTATTCTCTAACGTTAACTATCTGGCTAGTTTGCCAAGACCAAGGCCCATCGAAAATGGCTAGCAAACTATAACGCTAAAAACAGTTTGGCACACCTACCGATGGGGACAGAAGGCCTCAAATCTAACTCATCCCTCGTAGCTGCTAACTACTTTCTAAGTGTAAACAAAAATTTACAGATGTGTTGTTTCATGGGTGTTAATACATTTAATAATTGGCGACCCCCAGTGTTTTAACTTGTTTTGTTCATACCCAGTACTAACACACCCCTGTTCAGCAACGCAATGGTTGGTTACCAGCTGATTTATGGAATCCGGACTGTTAGTGCAGGTCTTGGACAAAATTGTGCACACCCCGTTTTGACATTCTAGAGGAGCTGCAAAAAAAGTAGTTTAGGTTGTTGATATTGTGTTCTGTATTTTTGTTAGTTTTCTTTTGTAGAAGCGACATTACTTTACCATTTAGGGCCAAACCTCTTAACCGCTAGGCTACCTGCCATCTTATACATTGTGCCTTCCTGTATTGTACTTATGCTAAAATGTTTATTCTATTCTACTGGCCCATTTACTTTATGTTGGTATTCTTATCTTTATGTCTTATGGTTGTTGTAATGTCGAAGGAACCTGCAAGTAAGCACTTAGTTGGACGTGTATACCACGTGTCTCCTTTACATACACCTAATGAAACTTAACTTGTATGCACTGACCAGGTTTTGTCTGTTGCCATGTCAGGTTTTGGACGAAAGGATGTGGTTGAGCACCTTTTACAGACTGGAGCTAATGTGCATGCTAGAGATGACGGTGGTCTCATTCCCCTTCACAACGCCTGCTCCTTTGGCCATGCCGAGGTGGTCAGTCTCCTGCTGTGCCAAGGTGCAGACCCCAATGCACGGGACAACTGGAACTACACACCTCTGCACGAGGCAGCCATCAAAGGCAAGATTGATGTGTGCATCGGTAAGGATGGATTACTATGATGATGGTCTGTTTTGTTTTTGATTATAATGAGGGTGACATGCACATCCTAAACTTGAGAATACCTGTGCTGGGCAAATTTTTTTTTTTTACCGTGACAATTGAATGAGAGGTCCACACAATATTGCTGCGCCCAGTGCTTTATTCCTGCACCCAAATATACTATTTTGTTTCTTTCAACACTTAACTTTTCCAAAATTAACAAGGTTTATGTTGACTATATTGAACAATTTAAGTAATCTACAAGGGTGCTTAGGTGCATGACTATAGTTAAATTAAAGTACTCTAAACTCAAAGGTATAAGACTATAATTGAATTAAAATATTGAAACTGTTTTCTGTCTCCTTCACAAAGTGCTCCTCCAGCATGGCGCCGATCCCAACATCCGTAATACGGACGGCAAGTCTGCCCTGGATCTGGCAGACCCCTCTGCCAAGGCTGTGCTTACTGGTGAGTTTCATACAACTATCCCCTTTCAGTCAGTTATCTCCCCCATAATGTTGGGTATGTTCCAGGTTGTCTTTCTGTTTTAACTTGACTGCAACTTTAACGACCTGGACTGTAACCTTTTATGTGAATCATGGCTTGTCTTGACTTTGTGCTGTTCTAACCTGGTATTTTGTATTCAGGTGAGTACAAGAAGGATGAACTCCTGGAAGCAGCAAGGTCAGTGCTATTTTTTTGTTACCTATCATATCTCTACACATTTTATAATGCAACATATGTAATGTCTCTCCTCTGTTATCTGTGTGCTACAGGAGTGGCAACGAGGAGAAACTGATGGCACTACTGACCCCGTTAAATGTCAACTGCCATGCCAGTGATGGCCGCAAGGTAAAATATCACCATCGCAACCTTCCATACCCACACATTCTGTTAAAGGGATACTTGGGATTTTGGCAAGGAAGCCATTTGTCTACTTCTCCAGAGTCAAATGCACTAATGGATACCATTTTTATGTCTCTGCATCCAGTATGAAGGAAGTTAGATGTAGTTTTGTGAGCAAATGCTAACTAGCGTTAGCGCTATGTCGAAGTCAGTGGGAAAGATTTTTAAAACCAAACCAAGATAGACCACAGCCTGTCGTTTCCAATAGGACCAAATGAGTCATAGTGGGCAGAACAAGCAAGGAGGTGGGCAGAGCCAAGCAAGAGCTAGCGAGATCCTACTGGCCCGTTCTAGCAAGCGTCTGCATATTTCCTTTAGGTAACGCCTACTCAGTGAAGTGCACGTATGCAATAACTCAATTCACCTTTGCATTCCTTCGAAACAATGCAATTTTTTATAACTTTGGCAAAGGGTAAAGTCTACAAAACTTAGTCCACTCTGTTCATAACAGATTGTAGTTTTGGCAACAGAAAACCGTATTGAGATCAAATGTTTCATCGATGAGACAATTTGCTAAATGTTGGCCAAACCATCTCTATTCATCTTCTGCCGGCCACTGGGCTTCCTCTCACTGCTATATTTTGTAGTAAGTGGAAACATCAAGCGGGTGCTTCATATTTATACATCTGGAGAAATATCTGTCTCATTGTTCTATCTGTGTCTATGGTATCTATTAGCATGCTAGCAATTACCAGAGACTTCCAGTCATTGAGCTAAAACCAGTTACCAATTGCACTAACGCTAGTTAGCAACTTTCACACTGCACACAGAGACATAAAAATGATAATGGTATCCACGTGTTCATCTGACTCTGGGGGAGAAGAGAAATAGCCAAAATCCTTCAGTATCCCTTTAACGGTTATCTATCAACATGGATTTCTCTGATATTTGACCTAAAAGATGCCCATCTGTCTAAATATTTTTAGCTCCTGTGAGCAGAGTCGAAATGTCATCCGTTTGTTTCATTGTATATAAACATATCTCACCCTGTTCAACCATCCCTGTGTGTAGAAGTTAAGTAAAAAATGTTTTGCTGTGGTTAAGACGAAGGCTTTTATCTTATTTTCTACTCCTTCTGTGGTTAGGTATTGCTCCAAATATTTTTGGCGGGTGGGTTTGGTAGGAAATATTTCCACTTGTATTTTGGTCCCTCAGTTACCCCTAACCCTAGAAACACTGATCCTCTGTCTTCTGCACACCCAATGTTTTCTATAACCAAGTTGTCCCTATATCCATCAAATTTTTCTAATTCCTTAGAAAACTGTTATCTTGAGCGCTAATTGAATATAATAGCTCTAAGCTTTCGGCTCTTTTTTTATTTTTATGTAGGCCTAAAAATCTGTTTAATATTAGGTCATGGTTAACCACGTCCATTCATATTCTATCATATAGGGTATATGTTATGGGAACTTCATTTTAAATCATTGCATTCTGCCTCCTTTAGCACACTGTGTCATTGACTTGTTGTCGTGACTCATGCTGGGCTTTGTCGACATACTGTAGATAGAGTGCCTGTTTAGGATTATAGAAATCTTTGCGTTGTTGTTTTTATCTGTTGATGCGTGAGTGTTTAGATCAAAGAGCATTGTGCTTCACCAGAGCCTTCCTTTCTCTACTCAGTGCATCATGACTAGACAATTAACTTCAGTCTGAGGAAAGTGTGTACTTGAAAAGTCAGAAGGCTCTACTTTGCGTTGGTAATTGTGGCGTAGGACTGGGTTGTTTTTGATTTTTACATTTTTGTTTACCCCTTTTCCTGTTTGGCACCAGTTTTTAAATATTCAGTTTTTCACCCCCAGTGCATTCTCATAAATAGGGAAGTCCTCGTCAAAAATTTCCTAGTTGGCAAGAAACCACATCTTGGTCTCCTTTTCGTAATTATGAGTAATGTGTACTCTTGAGGCTATTGACTAGGATGAGCATTATTTTTCTGCCATTGAAATTCACTCTGGCTAACCAGGTCCCTAAAGTGGATAAATTAAAATCCTAATCAATATTCTTTTGATATATGTTTTCCAAGCACATTACCTTGTTCTCAACTGACATTTAGGAAATCCTCCTTTTTTTCTAATCATAGCAGCTTTTCCTCCTCCATCTCTGATTTGTTGGCGGAACATATTTGGGTTTATGACTGGGGCATTTGTCCTTAGGGGATAACCAGGGAGCCTGGCTGCCTTACTAAGAATACCTCGGAGTGACATTTCCCTTAAGCTGTGTACTCATTGTACCTGGTGTCTCTTTGAATTTATATAAAGTGATAATTCTGGTGTGTCTCTCAATTACTTTAAAAGGGTGATAGGCTAGAAGTATCCTCTCTTGCTGTGAAAGAAAAATGCTACAATTTTGTAATTTTTTGTTTTGTTTTGTTTTTTGTGTGAATCTGGCAACATTGTCGATCAGTCAACATCCCAAAAAATGCTGGTAAGTTTATCTCGATGACAGCCACCTGATTGTTGCACTTTTGTGATGTACATTTTTTCTTTAATCAGTGTTGTATTTGACCAATACGCTGGCTCTCACTCATAATTGCACATCATGGACCTGGGTCTACTGGTCACTTTCATATTCCCCACCCTAATGCTCCTGTGTGTGTGTGTGTGTGTGTGTTTATGTGCCAGACCTGGGTTGAAATATGATTTGTTGTCTTTCAAATACGTTAGCTGTGCGTGATTGAGCTTGTCTGGTGCAATAGTAATGATGTAGTAGGACTAGTCCCCAAAGTGTAAACTACACCCATGTGACACTTCAGGCAATCTCAATCAAATTCTGAAAGTATTTGAAAGAAATCCGACGTGCCTACTATATTTGAACCCACGTGTGGTGTGTGTGTGTGTGTGTGTGTGTGTGTGTGTGTGTTAGTGCGTGTGGTGGAGGTTGGAAGGTGGTTCTAAGGCCACGGCCGCTCTGCTTGTTGGATTTGGAAAGGAGCTCAAATTCCACATTGCCTGCTTTTCCAGAGTGCTCCCTCCTTTCTGCACCCCTCTATCTAACTGCTTTACACCCTTTCACCTCTGCCAAGTTTCAATCACTTCTTGCTCTTCAATCATTCTATTTATTGTAGGCCTGGGACTTTTTTCTTTTTTGATAATCATATGCGCATGTCTGGAAGCATCCACCTGCATTTTGTCAATCAGTTCTTGTACTGTTTGTGATTTGGTCACTGTCCACTTCTCACTTCTAGTCTTGACTAGGTCATATTCCTTGGTTAAAAACTAAACAAATCACTTCCTCATCTTTAAGTGCTGTGCCGTCGTCGCTGCTCATGCTTTTTGTATTAATGCATTTCTTTCCTTGTGATTGCCTTCATCAAACACTGAATGATCCTATTATTAGTCAGGGCCCGGTTTCTAAAAAGAACCGAAGACCTGTCATTGCCTTAAAATGCTTTTGGGAAACCGGGCCCTGATTTGATTTGGTTAATCTGTTGTGTTCTGGTGATTCAATGATCATCTTCACTATGAGTTGTGCAGTGGTCTTATTGTAATACCAGTGCATGAATGCTACTGTTTCTTCCTCTCTGTCTGCGAGGTCAACTGTTGGTAGACTCATGGGTGGATAACCGTTATCTATGACACAGCTTTGCATACACTAACGTTGTAATGCTTGGTTCACATAGGCATCATGTGATTTGGAATGGGCATACACAAACACATTTTTATGAATACACAGTAGATTCAAGCCTTCCTTAGCCAGCCTTTTAGCAACCGTTATGTTTTGTAAGGGGTGTAGTTGAGGGACAAACTCCGTTTTGACTAGCTCAATGTTTACATTTCACATTAATTTGATGCATGTTGGAAGTCAGATTTCCCTTTTCTCCTTTAGTTTCAGAGGTAAGCTCGCATCAGTGTGTGACCTAAGAAGTATATTTTTAAGATGCATGATCTGAGACTTGCTGTCAAACTTGCATAGATAGGGCAGTTGTTAGTGCTAAGCGATTAACCACTTTTTTTGGGGGGGGGGGGGGGGGGGGCTATTAAACAACTATTTGACCAACGTCTGTTAAACTCCTTGAATTCCATTTAGTTTAGTTTTTTTGTGAGACGAACGTGCCGTTTCTCTAGAGAGAAATTAAATGATTCACGAGAGAAGTCAAGAACTGTGGGAAGCTGGGCTGAAGGGAGTTGTAGTTTTCATTAAGCAAATATTCAATCTAATTCTGCTCAGGAATGTGGTAATTACCAAAATCAATTTTATTTATATAGCCCTTTTTACATCAGCTGACATCTCAAAGTGCTCTACAGAAACCCAGCCTAAAACCCCAAACAGCAAGCAATGCCGGTGTAGAAGCATGGTGGCTAGGAAAAACTCCCTAGAAAGGCCCAAACTAGGAAGAAACCTAGAGAGGAACCAGGCTATGAGCGGTGGCCAGTCCTCTTCTGGCTGTGCCTGGTGGAGATTATAACAGAACATGGCCAAGATGTTCAAATGTTCTTAAATGACCAGCATGGTCAAATAATAATAATTACAGTAGTTGTCGAGGGTGCAACAAGTCAGCACCTCAGGAGTAAATGTCAGTTGGCTTTTCATAGCCGATCATTAAGGGTATCTCTACCGCTCCTGCTGTCTCTAGAGTTGAAAACAGCAGGTCTGGGACAGGTAGCACGTCCGGTGAACAGGTCAGGGTTCCATAGCCGCAGGCAGAACAGTTGAAACTGGAGCAGCAGCACGGACAGGTGGACTGGGGACAGCAAGGAGTCATCATGCCAGGTAGTCCTGAGGCATGGTCCTAGGGCTCAGGTCCTCCGAGAGCGAGAATTAGAGAGAGCATACTTAAATTCACACAGGACACCGGATAAGACAGGAGAAGTACTCAGATATAACAGACTGGCCCTAGCCCCTGACACAAACTACTGCAGCATAAATACTGGAGGCTGAGACAGGAGGGGTCAGGACACACTGTGGACCCATCCGATGATACCCCCGGACAGGGCCAAACAGGCAGGATATATCCCCACCCACTTTGCCAAAGCACAGCCCCCACACCACTAGAGGGATATCTTCAACCACCAACTTACCATCCTGAGACAAGGCCGAGTATAGCCCACAAAGATCTCCGCCACGGCACAACCCAAGGGGGGGCGCCAACCCAGACAGGAAGACCACGTCAGCAACTCAACCATAATGACCATACTCCATTGCGCCTGTTCTTTCCATCTTGGACAGAGATGGATACACGTATGCCTGCTACGTCAGGTTAGATACACACAGACCGCATGAGGGAGGAATGTACACAACACCACGAGAGAGGGATATAGACAGTTTGTGAAAGTATGCCTTATCTACTTTCAAGAACTAATAAAACATTTAAAAATGTCAGACTGCTCTGCAGCATACTTAAGCAGGCTAACCTAGCTAAATAGGATGACTAATGACAGTACGGTATGGAGAACACAGAAATAATATTGTCTGGCTGCTACTGCCTGAGCAGAGATAATGACTTTAAGGAATTAAAAAATCAAGTAATCAAATAACTAAGTAACATACACAACTGATATTTTAATATTTCATAGTAATTTCCTTGATGTCTACTCATAGTGAACCTGGCAATTGAATGTTCACTTTTTGGCTTGGGAATTTCCTTTTAAAAGCTCTAAAATCATTTTAATGTTATTATTTCTTAATGCATTTAATGTATAAATATATATATATTTTAATAATCAACCCGAACCGACTTCAAAAAGCACTAGTTGTTGTTTTAGGGTGGACTACAACCTTTCTGAGCTTGCATCCTTCCACCATTTACCTTGACTGCAATGAAAACACACAGACCACCTAGTGTATACAGTTTGCTTCCAAGTATAATCAGCCATTCACTCACTCTGGCTCCCTAAAGGCAGTGTGTTCTGAGGTGCATTGACTCTGGGCTCTGTGTGTCTAATAACATGTCCTCTTTTCCAGTCCACCCCACTGCACCTGGCGGCTGGTTACAACCGCGTACGCATCGTCCAGCTACTGCTGCAGCACGGGGCAGACGTCCATGCCAAGGACAAAGGGTAAGACAATTCTGAAATAGACTGCATCGCAAAAACATCATTTAGGCCCTGGTTAAAATGAGTGAATTATATTAGGAGCCATTACCCTGTTTCCTCATCTAAGCACCATTCTCAGACATTTTCACAGCTGAGAAAGTCAACCATATTGTCAAAGTGATAGAATATGTTAATTTGTAGAACTTGAAATGAATGATGATCATTCAATTAAAAGGCTGTATATTTGTCATACAGTGGCCTGGTCCCTCTTCACAACGCCTGCTCCTATGGACACTTTGAGGTCACAGAGCTTCTTCTCAAGGTAAGGGTTTTATAGACCTGTCATTGAAACCCCGCTTTAATTTGACTTTTAGAATGTCGAATGCTTTTATTGATGGAGAATGATGGATTAAATCGTCTATGTGTTTACAGCATGGAGCGTGTGTGAATGCCATGGACCTGTGGCAGTTCACCCCTCTCCACGAGGCTGCATCTAAGAACCGTGTGGAGGTGTGTTCTCTGCTGCTGAGCCACGGGGCTGACCCCAACCTGCTCAACTGCCACAGCAAGAGTGCCGTGGACTTGGCCCCCACCCCCGAACTCAAAGAGCGGCTCACCTGTGAGTTCTGCTGGGAGACATGCATACACACACCCCTTATACATGTTAACAAAGAAGAAAAACATACTTATATACACACACACACACATCACTCCCTATTCACAAAGACTATAGACAGCACACAACACACTCTCACACGCCTTCTAAACTGAAGATAAGGCCTGCCTGAGCACTCAGATCTTCTCACATTAATGTCAATATCCTCTTTCTACCATCCAGATGAGTTTAAAGGTCATTCGCTGCTCCAGGCAGCTCGGGAGGCAGACATGGCCAAAGTGAAGAAGACTCTGGCTCTGGAGATCATTAGCTTCAAACACCCACAGACCAACGAGACAGCCCTGGTGAGATCCATTCTTCTTCTGGCTAATGCTCGATGTCACAGTGCTGACACCTAACATTATCTCATAATATACAGCTATGGATGTGTCACAAATGGCAAACTATTCCCTTAAGTGCACTACTTTTGAAAAGTGGTCTGCGGTCAAAAGTTGAGCACTATATAGGGGACAGGGCTGCCATAATATTATGTCTCTATCAGAATGCGTTTGTGTGACATGCATAACCTAGGATGACCACTAAAACGAGTACAAAACCTGAGGGGTTTTGCATAAACCATGCGATGGACAGTGATTCATGGAAGGTGTTGTCCCTCTGTTTCAGCACTGTGCTGTTGCTTCCCCTCACCCCAAACGGAAGCAGGTGACCGAGCTGCTACTGCGTAAAGGTGCCAACGTCAACGAGAAGAACAAAGAGTAAGACACCATTAAAACTCAGAGACCATGTATCAGTGTTTCTCCTACCACTGTATAAGATGCCCCCCCCCCCCCCCAACAAAAATAGTTTAGTACCTATTGTTTTCAATTGAGAATGTTGGAGTTTTTGCGACCTTTGCACGACGCCTGGAAACACTGCCATATGCATTCAAATAGCCCCATAGTGAGGTACGAATGGTTGTCTGTCTCTCTCGTCCTGTCTGTAGCTTCATGACGACTCTGCATGTAGCGGCTGAGAGAGCACACAACGACATCCTGGAGGTGCTGCAGAAACATGGAGCCAAGGTGAACACTGCAGGGTCTCTCTATTACCATATCATTTAATGTACCTTTTCATCTAGCTCTTTTCTCTCCTTTCGCTCTCACTTGCCTCTATCTGATAACGTGACAAAAAAAAAATCGTGAAATAAATGTATCATATTTAGCTGTGAGTATGTTGCTGTTTGAGTGACTGACTCTTCCCTCTGTCCGTCTCTCTCCCTCCCTCCAGGTAAATGCGGTGGACACCCTAGGGCAGACAGCCCTCCACAGGGCAGCCCTGGCGGGCCACATCCAGACGTGCAGGCTACTGCTGAGCTACGGGGCCGACCCGGCCATCGTCTCCCTGCAGGGCTTCACTGCCTCACAGATGGGTAACGAGGCCGTGCAGCAGATCCTCAATGGTACAGCAGTAGAGCGTCTTGGTTAAATACAAAGATTACCTTTCATATTCTTCTATGTGATTGACAATGTTGTTTGTGTGGATGTAAGATGCATGGCCTTAAATTCTAGGCTATGCTAATCAATGTTGGAAAGTTAGCAAGTTGTATAACAGAGAAACTATTGATTTATGTTGCCCAATCATTTTTTTTTTTAATCTCTCGTTTTTTAATCATTTTTTTTAAAATCTCGGTATGTGTTATTTAACAATGTTGGTCTCTTCCCTACAGAAAATATTCCAACTCGTAACTCTGATGTCGACTACCGGTTTCTGGAAGCCGCCAAGGCTGGAGATTTGGACACTGTGCAGGTAAGCTGATCAGCTACATCGTCTCAGGTTCGTGAGTTCAATCCCGTTACATGCATCAACGATGCTTTACATACTACCACGAATCCAAGATGTCTCCCTTAATCCTCTCTCACACTTGATCTTCTGTCTGTGTCTTGTAGCAACTCTGCACTCCTCAGAACGTGAACTGTCGGGACCTGGAGGGTCGTCACTCTACCCCTCTGCACTTTGCTGCAGGCTACAACCGTGTGGCCGTGGTGGAGTACCTGCTACATCATGGCGCTGACGTACATGCTAAAGACAAAGGGTACGTGTCGTCCTCCTAGTCCACCCTAGGCGGACAATGTAGCCTAGCGGTTAAAGCGTTGGGCGAGTAACTGAAAGGTTGCTGGTTCGAAACCCTGAGCCGGACAGATTTATTAAAAAAAATAAAAAATATATATAAAAAATCTGTATCTATATATAATCTCTCTGGCTGGCTGTCCTTGAGCAAGGCATTTAACCCTAAGTGCTCCTGTAAGTCACTCTGGATAAGAGCGTCTTCTAAATGATTAAAATGTTAATGTATTACCTCGGTCTGTCTGTTTTTACAAGACTGCTGCTTTTGCTTTTACCTCAGATAGTCAATAAAAAGGCTTTCATTCTGTTTTGAATAAGTCTTTATCATTGGATTTTATTTAGCATTAAATACACGCGGTACTTGAAACTTTCAATGCTTGAAATACATCATTTATAGGATCTCTGTTCCTTCAGTGGTGTAACTAGTCAGCCTCTCTGTCCTGCAGTGGTCTGGTGCCCCTCCACAACGCCTGCTCCTACGGTCACTACGAGGTGGCTGAGCTGCTGGTGAGACACGGGGCATCGGTGAACGTAGCTGACCTCTGGAAGTTCACCCCTCTCCACGAGGCTGCCGCCAAGGGCAAATACGAGATCTGCAAACTGCTGCTCAAGGTTAGTCTTCCTGTGCCTCTTCTGAAATGATCAGGACCAAATGGCCTGAGGCTATAAGGAGGCATTTATATAGTCAAAACAGGGAAGTATCTATAGCTATAAGAGATTTTCTACGACAGAACAAACTGTTAAACTATGAGTTTTTTGTATGTATACTGAACAATATGTTAAGTGTTGGTCCCATGTGTCATGAGCTGAAATAAAAGATCCTAGAAATGTTCCATGCGTACAGAAAAACATATTTCGTTAAAAATGTTGGTACAAATTTGTTTGCATCCCTGTTAGAGCATTTCTCCTTTTCCAAGACAATCCATCCACCAGACATGTGGCATATCAAGAAGGTGATTAAATAGCATGATCATTACACAGGTGTACCTTGTGCTGGGGACAATCAAAGGCCACTCTAAAATGTGCAGTTTTCACACAACACAATGTCACAGGTGTCAATTTGTTTTTGACTGCAGTTGGGCATCGTAACCAACTTCAGTGGTCAAATGCTCACCTTCGATGGCCACTGGCATGCTGGAGAATTGTGCTCTTGACAAATGAATCCCAGTTTCAACTATACTTGGCAGATGATAGATGTGGTATCGTGTAGGTGACTGGTTTGCTGATTTCATTGTTGTGAGTAGAGTGCCCAATGGTGGTGGTCGGGTTATGGTATGGCATACTCTACGGACAACGAACACAATTGATTTTATCGATGGCAATTTGAATGCACAGACATACCGTGACAAGGTCCTGAGGCCCATTGCTGTGCCATTCATCCGCCACCATCACGTCATGATTCAGCATGACAATACACCATGTTGCAAGAATCTGTGCACAATTCCTGAATGCTGAAAATGTCCCAATTCTTCCATGGCCTGCATACTCACTAGACATGTCACCCATTGAGCATGTTTGAGATGCTCTGGATCAATGTGTACAATGGCGTGTTCCAGTTCCCAACCACTTCACACAATCATTGAAGAGGAGTGGGCCAATATTCCACAGGCCACAATCAAATGGTGGTCAAACCAGAGACTGACTGGTTTTCTGATCCACACCCCTACCTTTTTTAAGGTATCTCTTACCAACCGATGCATATCTGTATTCCCAGTCATGTGAAAACCATAGGTTAGGGCCTAATGAATTTATTTCAGTTGACTGATTTCCTTATGAACTGTAACTCAATGGAATTTTTATTGTTGCTTGTTGCGTTTTATATTTTTGTTCAGTGTATATTTATGTTTCTCCAGCATGGAGCGGACCCCACCAAGAAGAACCGTGACGGCAACACTCCTCTGGACATGGTGAAGGATGGCGACACGGACATCCAGGACCTGCTGAGAGGAGACGCTGCACTGCTGGACGCTGCTAAGAAGGGCTGTCTGGCCCGCGTCCAGAAACTCTGCAGCCCAGAGAACATCAACTGTAGAGACACACAGGGACGTAACTCCACCCCCCTGCACCTCGCAGGTACTGGATGTACCAGCGCTCAGAATCTATTCATGGGATCAAATACGTTTTCTACATTTATAAAGCACTCTTTACATTAGCAATTGTCAGTGCTTTAGTTACCCAGCCTAAACCCATAATAGCAAGCAAAGCAGTGGAATCAATTCATTTAATAGCAAATGTGGAACCCATACACAGACGTTTATCTCCTTACATACAATTATGACAGGCAGATCATCAAACCCTGGGAATTTCTATAATTTGGAGCTATATTATTACTTAGACACATTACAGAAATATCTTTCATGTTGTCATGTTTCTCCCCTCCTGTAGCTGGCTACAACAACCTGGAGGTTGCGGAGTATCTCCTGGAGCACGGGGCTGACGTCAATGCACAGGACAAAGGAGGCCTCATCCCCCTGCACAACGCTGCCTCCTATGGGGTGAGTCTGCACCAAGTCTACATCAGGCCTTGGAACCCATTGTACATGCTGTACGGTTCGACATAAGTTTTTTTTTTTTTGCATAGACAATGCATACAAAAAACCTACCCTGTGACCTTCTTGCCTAAAATATGTAACAGCTTGGAGGATATCTTAGAAGGTATTGTATGCATTGTTTAGGTTACAAAACCTTATAGAAAACCATACAGGACAGGACAAAACACCCACACTGAAAGTGACCTTGTGGAAAGCTTAGATATGTAACAGCTTGGATGTCATGTCAGTTTTTGGGCATGTCATGATTAAATCATGTTGCTGGTCTCTCGTGTCTCCTCATCTGCTACTTCTATCTTCTCTGCTCCTCTCCACTGTCTCTCATCTACTCCTCTCCTGTCTCTCCTCTTTCTCTCCTCTTCTCTCTTACAGCACGTGGACATTGCTGCACTTCTGATAAAGTTCAACACATGTGTGAACGCTACAGATAAGTGGGCCTTCACCCCGCTCCACGAAGCAGCTCAGAAGGGCCGTACCCAGCTGTGTGCTCTGCTGCTGGCCCACGGCGCAGACCCCACCATGAAGAACCAGGAGGGACAGACCGCGCTGGACCTGGCTACGGTAAAACGTCTTGCTCTCCTACTGTTAGAGCAGTTAGCTTTGCCACAAAATCAAGTGTTTTTTTTGCTGTAAATGGCAGGCATTTGCTTGAATTATGATATGCCTACCATTTGTCCCCATCTACAGTGCATTCTGGAAGTATTTAAACCCCTTGACTTTTTCCACATTTTGTTCGGTTACAGCCTTATTTTAAAATTGATTTAAATTGTTTTTTTTTCTCATCAATCTACACACATTACCCCATAATGACAAAGCAAAAATTGTTTTTTAGAAAGACCCTTTACTCAGTACTTTGTTGAAGCACCTTTGGCAGCGATTACAGCCTCGTCTTCTTGGGTATGATGCTACAAGCTTGGTACACCTGTATTTGGGGAGTTTCTACCATTCTCCTCTGCAGATCCTCTCAAGGTCAGGTTGGATGGGGGGTGTTGCTGCACAGCTATTTTCTGGTCTCTCCATAGATGTTTGATCAGGTTTAAGTCCAGGCTCTGGCTGGGCCACTCAAGGACATTGAGACTTGTCCCAAAGCCATTCCTGCATTGTCTTGCATGTGTACTTAGGGTCATTGTCCTGTTGGAATGTGAACCTTCGCACAGGTCTGAGAACCTGCTCCAGAGCACTCAGGACTTCATCAAGGATCTCTCTGTACTTTGCTCCGTTCATCTTTGCCTCGATCCTGACTAATCTCCTAGTCCCTGCTGCTGAAAAACATCCCCACAGCATGATGCTGCCATCACCATGCTTCGCCGTAGGGATGGTGCCAGGTTTCCTCCAGCCGTGACGCTTGGCATTCAGACCAAAGCGTTCAATCCTGGTTTCATCAGACTAGAGAATCTTGTTTCTCATGGTCTGAGAGTCTTTCGGTGTCTTTTGGCAAACTCCAAGCGGGCTGTCATGTGCCTTTTACTGAGGAGTGGCTTCCGTCTGGCCACTCTACCATAAAGGCCTGATTGGTGGAGTGCTGCAGAGATGGTTGTCCTTCTGGAACGTTCTCCCATCTCCACAGAGGAGCTCTCAGTGACCATTGGGTTCTTGGTCACCTCCCTGACCAAGTCCCTTCTCCCCCGATTGCTCAGTTTGGCCGGATGGCCAGCTCTAGGAAGAGTCTTGGTGGTTCCAAACTTCTTCCATTTAAGAATTATGGAGGCCACTGTGTTCTTGGGGACCTTCAATGCTGCGGAAATGTTTTTGTACTCTTCCCCAGATCTGTGACTCGACACAATCCTGTCTCGGAGCTCTACGGACAATTCCTTCGACCTCATGGCTTGGTTTTTGCTCTGACATGCAATTTCAACTGTGGGACCTTATATAGACAGGTGTGCCTTTCCACATAATGTCCAATCAATTGAATTTATCACAGGTGGAATCATCAAGTTGTAGAAACATCTCAAGGATGATCAATGGAAACAGGATGCACCTAAGCTCAATTTCGAGTCTCATAGCAAAGGGTATGAATACTTATGTAAATAAGTTATTTCTGTTTTATATTTATAATAAATTAGCAAACATTTCTAAACCTGTTTTTGGTTTGTCATTATGGGGTATTGTGTGATAAAAAAATACAAAATATTTTTTAATCCATTTTATAATAAGGCTGTAACGTAACAAGATGTGGAAAAAGTCGAGTGGTCTGAATACTTTCCGAAGGCGTTATATCTATCCTATATTAGGGATTAGGCCAACAATTTGAGCCCCTTCTCACCCATGACTTCTCTCTCTAAATATGTCTTCCTCTTTCAGGCTGATGACATCCGTGCCCTGCTGATGGATGCCATGCCCCCAGATGCCCTGCCCAGCTGCTTCAAGCCCCAGGCCACGGTGGTCAGTGCAGGCTCGGTCATCTCCCCAGCCTCCACGCCCTCTTGCCTGTCTGCAGCCAGCAGCATCGACAACCTGGCTGGGCCCCTCAACGAGCTCGGGGCCACAGGGACCTCCGGAGTGGCCGACGGGGCCGCGGGCTCTGACAGGAAGGAGGGGGAATGTGAGTATAGATGAAGAGCCTTGATCAAGACTGAGCTGGGTTTTAGCAAGCAGCTGATATTCTACTAGTTTTGGTAGAATATGGTTGAAATCTTAGTCAGTACAGATGAATCAATCATTTTACTCACATGCTGAATTTGCTCTTGTGGTGTTTGTATTCCAGTGGCGATGTTGGATATGAACATTGGTCAGTTCCTGAAGAGCTTGGGTCTGGAACATATAAGGGAAATCTTTGAGAGAGAACAGGTGAGTGTTCATTGATTTGGGTTTCATGTTATAATTTTTAATTTAATAGGGCTTCTAATTAGTCTGATATTTTATCTGTCTTTGCCCCGCTTGGAGTAGCTGTTGTCATGTCACAGTTCAGGATCCGTGCTCTGTACGAAATGTCCTGTTCTTTCCCAGATCTCTCTGGATGTGCTGGCTGACATGGGTCACGAGGAACTGAAGGAGATTGGGATCAACGCTTACGGCCACCGACACAAACTCATCAAGGGAGTGGAGAGGCTACTGGGGGGACAACAAGGTCAGGACATTCCCAGAGATATCTCTGAGGCGCTGATGTGATTCCCATTTATTGTTGCATCAAATACTTCCCAGACTTTTCTTCCTATTCCTGGAATGGAGATTCTCTATTGAAAGTTATTTGTAGTTCAGGATTAGGCCTAATATGTCTCTGGTATACTTGCCCTTAAAGTATAGGTGGAAAACCACCCCAATATATAACCAAGTATGAGTGCGTAACAGGTGCTTTGTTTGTTCTCCAGGTGCCAACCCGTACCTGACATTCCACTGTGCCAACCAGGGCACGGTCCTCATCGACCTAGCCCCTGACGACAAAGAGGGCCAATCAGTGGAGGAGGAGGTGGGTACAGACAGATGCGTGTGTGTGTCAAATGAAATGTTATTTGTCACGTGCCGAAAACAACAGGTGTAGACCTTACTGTGAAATGCTTACTTATAAGCCCTTAACAAACAATGCAGTTCAAGAAATAGTTACGTTTATTTAGTAAATATTTTCTTAAGTAAAAAATGTAATTACTTAACATAAACAAGGGGTATCGATACCGAGTCAATTTGTGGGGGTACAGGTTAATCGAGGTAATATGTGCATGTAGGTAGGGGTAAAGTGACTATGCATAGATAATACACAGCGAGTAGCAGCAGTGTAAAAACAAATGGGGGGGTCAATGTAAATAGTCCGGGTGGCCATTTGATTAATTGTTCAGCAGTCTTATAGCTTGTGGATAGAAGCTGTTAAGGAGCCTTTTGCACCTAGACTTGGCGCTCCAGTACCACTTGCCTTTTGGTAGCAGAGAGAACAGTCTATGACTTGGGTGCTGGAGATTGACAATTTTTAGGGCCTTCCTCTGAAACCGCCTAGTATGTAGGTCCTGGATGGCAGGAAGCTTGGCCCCAGTGAAGAATTGGGCTGTACGCGCTACCCTCTGTAGTGGCTTGCGGTCATGCCGAGCAGTTGCCATACCAGCCGGTGATGCAACCGGTCAGGATGTTCTCGATGGTGCAGCTGACGAACCTTTTGAGAATCTGGGGACCCATGCCAAATCTTTTCGGTCTCCTGAGGGGGAAAAGGTGGCGTTGTGCCCTCTTCAAGACTGTCTTGGTGTGTTTGGGACCACGTGGTAGTTTGTTGGTGAAGGAACTTGAAACTCTCCACTACAGCTCCTTTGATGTTAATCAGCCCTCCTTTTCCTGTTGTCCACAAGCATCTCCTTTGTCTTGCTCACATTGAGGGAGAGGTTGTTGCCTTGGCACCACACTGCCAGGTCTCTGACCTCCTCACCGTTGTCGGTGATCAGGCCTACCACTGTTGTGTCATCAACAAACTTAATGATGGTGTTGGAGTCGTGCTTGGCCATGCAGTCGTGGGTGAACAGGGAGTACAGGAGGGGAATAAGCACTCACCCCTGAGTGGCCCCAGTGTTGAGGATCAGCCTGGCAGGTGTGGGGTTGCCTACCCTTGGGGGGCAACCCATCAGAGTCAAGGATCCAGTTGCAAAGGGAGGTGTTTAGTCCCAGAGTCCTTAGCTTAGTGATGAGCTTTGAGGGCACTATGGTGTTGAATGCTGAGCTGTAGTCAAAGAACAGCATTCTCACAGTGGTGTTCTTTTTGTCCAGTTGGGAAAGGGCAGTGTGGAATGCGATTGACCAAAATTATGTGGACACCTGCTCGTTGAACATCTCATTCCAAAATCCTGGGCATTAATATGGAGTTTACCCCCCGTTGCTGCTATAACAGCCTCCACTCTTCTGGGAAGGCTTTCCACTAGAACATTGCTGCAGGTACTTGCTTCCATTCAGCCACAAGAGCATTAGTGAAGTTGGATACTGATGTTGGGCGATTAGGCCTGGCTCGCAATCGGTGTTCCAATTAATCTCAAAGGTGTTCGATGGGGTTGAGGTCAGGGCTCGGTGCAGGACAGTCAAGTTCTTCCACACTGATTGACAAACCATTTCTGTATGGACCTTGCTTTATGTACGGGGCATTATCATGCTGAAACAGGAAAGGGCCTTCCCCAAACCGTTGCCACAAAGCTGGAAGCACAGAATCGTCTAGAATGTCATTGTATGCTGTAGCATCTAGATTTCCCTTCACTGGAACTAAGGGGCCTAGCCCGAACCATGAAAAACAGCCCTAGACCTTTTTTCCTCCGCCACCAAACTTTACAGTTTGGCACTATGCATTGTGGCAGGTAGCCTTCTTTCTCCTGGCATCTGTCAAACCCAGATTTGTTCGTCGGACAGTCGGATGTGAAGCGTGATTCATCACTCCAGAGAATGTGTTTCCACTGCTCCAGAGTCCAATGGCGGTGAGCTTTACACCACTCTAGCCGACGCTTGGCATTGCGCATGGAAACCCATTTCATGAAGCTCCCGACAAACAGTTATTGTGCTGACGTTGCATTCAGAGGCCGTTTGAAACTGAGTTTCAGATTATTGATGTTTTTTTACACTCTACGGGCTTCAGCAATCGGCGGTCCCATTCTGTGAGCTTGTGTGGCCTACCACTTTTGCTCCTAGATGTTTCCACTTCACAATAAAATAACTTACCGGGGCAGTTCTAGGAGTGCAGGAATTTGACTTTCTGACTAGTTGGTAAGGTGGCATCCTATGACGGTGCCACGTTGAAAGTCACTGAGCTCTTCCGTAAGGCCATTCTTCTGCCAATGTTTGTCTATGGAGATTTCATTGCTGTGTGCTCGATTTCATACACCTGTCAGCTACGGGTGCGGCTGAAATAGCTGAATTCACTAATTCAAAGGGGTGTCCAAATAGGTGCGTGTGTGTTCTAGAAAATATTAAAAATAAAGAAAAGAAACTCTGGAATGAGTAGGTGTGTTCTAACTTTTGACTGTGTGTTATTTAACACGCACAGTACCAGTCAAAAGTTTGGACACCTACTCATTCCAGGGTTTTTTTCTTTATTTTTATTTTGTAGAATAATAATGAAGACATCAAAACTATGAAATAACACACATGGAATCATGTAGTAACTAAAAAGTGTTAAACCAATCAAAATATATTTTATAGTTGGGATTCTTCAAAGTAACAGCTCTTTGCCTTTGACAGCTTTGCATTCTCTCAACCAGCTTCACGTGAATTGCCTTTCCAACAGTCTTGAAGGGGTTCCCACATATGCTGAGCACTTGTTGGCTACTTCACTCTGCGGACCAATTTATACCAAACCATCTGAATTGGGTTGAGATCGGGTGATTGTGGAGGCCAGGTCATCTGATGCAGCACTCATCACTCTCCTTCTTGGTCAAATAGACCGTACACAGCCTGGAGGTGTGCTGGGTATTTCTGCTGTTGAAAAACAAATGATAGTCCCACTAAGCGCAAACCAGATGGGATGGTGTATTGCTGCAGAATGCTGTGGTAGACATGCTGGTTAAGTGTGCCTTGAATTCTAAATAAATCACTGACGGTGTCACCAGCAAAGCACCATCACACCACCTCCTCCATGCTTCACGGTGGGAACCACATATGAGGAGATCATCCATTCACCTACTCTGCGTCTCAAAAAAACATGGCGGTTGGAACCGAAAATCTCAAATTTGAACAGTTGATGTTGAGATGTGTCTGTTACTTGAACTCTGAAGCATTTTTATGGGCTGCAATTTGGTAACCCTAAAGAACTTGTCCTCTACAGCAGAGGTGACTCTGGGTCTTTCTTTCCTGTGGCTGTCCTCATGAGAGCCAGTTTCATCATAGCGCTTGAAGGTTTTTGCACATGAAGAAACTTTCAAAGTTCTTGACATTTTCCACATTGACTGACCTTCATGTCTTAAAGTAATGATGGACTGTCATTTCTCTTTGCTTATTTGAGCTGTTTTTGCCATAATATGGACTTGGTCTTTTACCGGGGCGGCAGCGTAGCCTAGTGGTTAGAGCGTTGGACTAGTAACCGGAAGGTTGCAAGTTCAAATCCCCGAACTGACAAGGTACAAATCTGTCGTTCTGCCCCTGAACAGGCAGTTAACCCACTGTTCCTAGGCCGTCATTGAAAATAAGAATTTGTTCTTAACTGACTTGCCTAGTTAAATAAAGGTAAAAAAAAAAAAATAAATAAATAAATAGGGCTATCTTCTGTATACCCCCCCACCTTGTCATAACACAACCGATTGTCTCAAATGCATTAAGAAGGCAAGAAATTCCACAAATTAATTTTTAACAAGGCACACCTGTTAAGTGAAATGCATTCCCGGTGACTACCTCATGAAGTTCGTTGAGAGAATGCCAAGTGTGCAAAGCTGTCATCAAGGCAAAGGGTGGGTACTTTGAAGTACCTCAATTAGAAAATATATTTAGATTTTTTTATAACACTTTTTGGGGGGAGGGATTCCATATGTGTTATTTCATAGTTTTGATGTTTTCACTATGATTCTACAATATAGAAAATTGTAAAAATAAATTACAACCCTGGAATGATTAGGTGTCCTAACTTGTGACTGGTACTGTCAGAGTATTAATGTTTAATATGTGTAGCCTAGAAAATAGCCTAATTCATTATTTTTTTTTAAAGCATCTAATCAACAATGGCATTATTTCGTTCCAACTATTTTCTTCTTTTTTTTTCAACTACAACCAGTTTGGCCCCGAAACATTTACAAGGTCATATTGACAATTTTATAAAATGTTTTATTTATTTTACAATTTCATGCTGAAACCCTCATATTTAACAACAATGGTATCCATTAAGTTGACTGTTTTAAATTTAGGATGTTTTACGGCTTTGTCATTCAGTTTTTCCTTTATTTAAATAAAATTTGTATACATGTTAAACAGGGGGCCAGAGATAAGACGCCTCTTATCTGAAGTACCCGGGAACGCCACTAGATGTCGCCTGAAAGAAATGATATTCCTTGATGGTTACCAAAATTCTAATAGTTTCTGATCATATACCCTCCCTTTGCAACCCTACTCAAGGGTGAAAGAGTGCCATGTTTGGAGAAATCTAATGAAATCCTGCATTTTTTATGATTTTAACTTTCTTTTTTCTTCTCTCTGCTCAAGATGCAAAGTAGCATCAGAGAACACAGGGATGGAGGGAACGCAGGAGGGGTGTTCAGCAGATACAACATCATCAAGGTCAGCTTTACATTCAATTACAGTACAACACACTCTACTATCTACATTTGCTCATATGATGGAGCTCTTTGAGATAGAAATACACACATCTTTACTTTGGTACTACCCTTGATCACAGTTAATGGTTGGTAAGAATCCACTATGGTTTCAGGAGCTCGGGTAGCGTTAACAAGCCCATCTTCTGAAATGGAAGGAATATTAGAAGTCCTCAGTATTGCTTCTCTAGTTGATTCCTGTCTGTGTGTCCATGCAGATCCAGAAGGTGGTCAACAAGAAGCTGCGGGAGCGATACACACACCGCCAGAAGGAGATCTCGGACGAGAACCACAACCACCACAATGAGCGCATGCTCTTCCATGGTAACAAGACATATTCCATATTATAACCTGTTTTGTTTTTTACCACGCTTTTTGTTATTTCTGAATGGCAATAATGTCTTACCTGATCATCCCTGTATAAATGTTAACCCTGTATCATTTATTTCTTGTTTTTAGCGATTCAATTTCAATCGTATTTGACATTGTTCTTGTTTCATGTTTTTTGGTTCTCCAGGTTCTCCGTTCATAAATGCCATCATCCACAAAGGCTTTGACGAGCGGCATGCGTACATCGGAGGAATGTTTGGAGCAGGGATCTACTTTGCTGAGAACTCCTCTAAGAGTAACCAGTATGTTTATGGCATCGGGGGCGGCACCGGATGCCCCACTCACAAAGACCGCTCCTGTTACCTGTGCCACAGGTGAGACATGATCTATAGATAGAACACATTTAGGTGCATTTAAGGCTTTACTACTCTAACTCATGAAGGAGAGCACTTGATGACTCGATAGCATTCTATACCACTGTTGCCAAACTAGTTCCCTTCGATCAATTAATCAATCAATTCCGGCCTTCATCAGAGCTTTGATAATTGTGAAACATCATTAGTGAAACATAATTTGACACCTCTTCTCCCTGTTCTTTGTGACCTCCAGGCAGATGTTATTCTGCCGTGTAACCCTGGGGAAGTCCTTCCTCCAGTTCAGTGCCATGAAGATGGCCCACGCACCCCCTGGACATCACTCTGTGATTGGCCGGCCCAGCGTCAACGGCCTGGCCTACGCAGAGTATGTAATCTACAGAGGAGAGCAGGTGAGACCTCAACTCCTTTCAATACAACTTGAATTATACCCAAAGGCAATTCCAGACATTATGGACACAGATTAAGCCTGGACCTGGACTAAAAAGCATCCATAATGGAAAATAATTTGTACTCATTACACTGAACAAAAATATAAAAGCAACATGTAAAGTGTTGGTCCCATGTTTCATGAGCTGAAATAAAATGTCCCTGAAATTTTCCTAAAGCACCAAAAGGTATTTCGCAAATTTTGGGGACATTTGTTTACATCCCTGTTAGTGAGCGTTTCTCCTTTGCCAAGATATCCATCCACTTCACAGGTGTGGCATATCAAGAAGCTGATTAAACGGCATGATCATTACACAGGTGCACCTTTTGTTGGGGATAATAGGCCACTCTACAATGTGCAGTTTTGTCACACAGCAGAATGCCACAGATGTCTAAAGATTTGAGGGAGCGTGCAATTGGCATGCTTAATGCAGGAATGTCCACCAGAGCTGTTGCCAAAAAAATTGTATGTTCATTTCTCTAAAACAAATTTGGAGGCGGCTTACGGTAAAGAATTTGGCAGTACGTCTAACCAGCCTCAAAACCGCAGACCACATGTGAACACGCCAGCCCAGGACCTCCACATCTGGCTTCTTCACCTGTGGGATTGTCTGAGACCAGCCACCCGGACAGCTGAAGAAACTGGGTTTGTGCAACTGAAGAATTTTTGGTCAAACTGTCTCGGGAAGCTCATCTGCGTGTGCGTCGTCCTCACCAGGGTCTTGATCTGACTGCAGTTCGGTGTTGTAACCTACTTCGGTGGGCAAATGCTCACCTTTTGATGGCCACAGGCACCCTGGAGAAGTGTGCTCTTCACGGATTAATCCTGGTTTCAACTGTACCGGGCAGTTGCAAATAGCTTGTATGCCATTCTGTGGGCTAGTGGTTTGCTGATGTCAATGTTGTGAACAGAGTGCCCCATGGTGGTTATGGTATGTCAAGGCATAAGCTACAGACAACGAACACAATTGCATTTTATTGATGGCAATTTGAATGCATCGTGACGAGATCCTGAGGCCCATTGTCGTGCCATTCATCTGCCGTCATCACCTCAGGTTTCTGCATGATAATACACGGCCCCATGTCGCATGGATCTGTACACAATTCCTGGGAGCTGAAAATGTCCCACTTCTTCCATGGCCTGCATATTCACCAGACATGTCACCCAATGAGCATGTTTCGGATGCTCTTGATCGACGTGTACGACTGTATGTAAGACAACATGTTCCCGCCAATTTCCAGCAACTTCACACAGCCATTGAAGAGTGGGACAACATTCCACAGGCCACAATCAACAGCCTGATCAACTCTATGTGAAGGAGATTTTGCACTGCATGGGGGAAATGGTGGTCACGCCAGATACTGACTGGTTTTCTGATCCACTTCCTTACTACTATATTTTTGAAGGCATCTGTGACCAACAGGCAGGCATATCTATATTCCCCAGTCATGTAAGATCCATAGATTAGGGCCAAATTCATTTATTTCAATTTACTGAATTCTTTATATGAACTGTAACTCAGTAAAATCTGTGAAATTGTTGCATTTAATATTTTAGGTCAGTGTATTTGCTCTCCTCATTGACTTCTGTCCCATGTGTGTTTGCAGGCCTACCCAGAGTATCTTATCACCTATCAGATCCTTAAGCCGGAGAGCACAGCCACGTCTGCTGCAGGAGCGGAGCAGAAGTCTTAGTCCTGCACCACCAGACCAATCTCACACAGTTACTGAACACAGTCCTCCTGACCCACAACACACAAGACTGAAGCTTTTTAGTGTTTTGTCTCTGTGCTTTTTTGTTTTATTGTAATGTCTAAACTTTTTTTTTTTTTTTTTTTTCACAGCCTGAGTTCCAGTTCAATTCTTCTTGTCCAGTAGAGTTAACAGTAGACTGCTCAGATGACATATGAAGTATACTGTAGTATATTATCTCCTGCTTGTGGTGATAGTTTTTCGGTTTCCTTTGCATTGGCTGCATGCATAGAGAGACGCATGTATGGCCCAATAACGTGTGTGTGTTCCCCACTAGCTACCCCTGGAGAGGGTTGTAGAGATTCACCCTCTCGTCTGCCCTACAGTGTCAGAATATTAACAATTAGCTACCATTCTCACCTTCTCATGCCTTGTGACTTGTAGAATTACTTCTCTTCAACCCTGTTGTTTTCAACCAGAGTATGTAACACCTGTAATACTGGCCTGCCCCAGCCATCCTTGCATACATACATGCATGCATACATACTATACATGACCAAAAGTATGTGGACACCTGCTCGTCGAACATCTCATTCCAAAATTATGGGCATTAATATGGAGTTGGTCCCCACCTTTGCTGCTTTAACAGCCTCCACTCCTCTGGGAAGGCTTTCCACTAGATGTTGGAACATTGCTGCAGGGACTTGCTTCTATGCAGCATCAAAAACATTAGTGAGGTTGGGCAATTAGGCCTGGTTCGCAGTCGGTGTTCCAATTCATCCCAAAGGTGTTTGATGGGGTTGAGGTCAGTGCTCTGTGCAGGCTAGTCGAGTTCTTCCACAGCAATCTCCACAAACCATTTCTGTATTGACCTTGCTTTGTGGATGGGGGCATTGTCATGCTGAAACAAGAAAGGGCCTTCCCCAAACTGTTGCCACAAAGCTAAAAGCACAGAATCATCTAGAATGTCATTGTATGCTGTAGCATTAAGATTTCGCTTCACTGGAACCAATGGACCTAGCCCGAACCATGAAAAACAGCCCCAGACCATTATTCCCCCTCCACCAAACTTTACAGTTGGCACTATGCATTCGGGCAGGTAGCGTTCTCCTGGCATCTGCCGAACCCAGATTCGTCCGTTGGACTGACAAATGGTGAAGCCTGATTCATCAATCCAGAGAACTCATTTCTACTGCTCCAGAGTCCAATGGTGGCGAGCTTTACACCACTCCAGCCGACGCTTGGCAATGCGCATGGTAATTTTAGGCTTGTGCGGCTGCTCGGCCATGGAAATCCATTTCATGAAGCTCCCGATGGAACAGTTCTTGTGCTGGCTGATGTTTCTTCCAGAGGCTTTTTGGAACTCTGTAGTGAGTGTTGCAACCGAGGACAAGTGATTTTTACGGGCTTCAGCACTCGGCAGTCCTGTTCTGTGATCTCGTGTGGCCTACCACTTTGCGGCTGAGCCGTTGTTGTTCCTAGACGTTTCCGCTTTTCAATAACAGTACTTACAGTTGACCGGGGCAGCTATAGCAGGGCAGAAATTTGATGAACTGACTTGTTGGAAATGTGGCTTCCTTATGACTGTGCCATTTTGAAAGTCATTGAGTTCTTCAGTAAGGCCATTCTACTGCCAATGTTTGTCTATAGAGATTGCATGGCTGTGTGCTCGATTGTATACACCTGTCAGCAACGGGAATGGCTGAAATAGCCAAATCCACTAATTTGAAGGGGTATCCACATACTTTTGTGTATATATATATATTGTACATACTGTACAGCCATAGAATGGCTTATGAAATGTGTGAACCACCCAGTTTATAATGATACAGATGACACTAGTACCACGTGAATTACTCAACGTTATTAATAGGATTGCTTTTCATGGACTCGTCTTGAAAACCTTACTATTTGCCTGAGGCATATTCCAGATAGAGCAGGACATCAGGAGAACCATAGAACTAGAATGAGGAATTCTAATTCTACCAGAACACACGTTTAATGGGAAGAGAACAATTATCTACTCACACGCTATTATTATTATTATTGTTCGTTGCACAAGAAAAGATGTGAACTCCACATCCCGGATTGCCATGGTCTTATTCAAATCCATGTGTAAGGATTTGCACTTTTAAATAGAAAACTATTTAAGTTATTTGAAATTAATTGCAAATGTTATGGGAGGGGGGAAATGTATGTACAGGTTGTGTAAATGGATGTGTATAACTTGATGTTTTAACTATGTAATTTGAGTTTTATTGTAAATGTCTAAATTTCGTTCTGGTCTTGATTCTCTCTACCTTTTGAATAAACATTGTCCACGTAAGAGCAGTTTGCCAAGACTTTATTCACATGTTGGCTGATTATTCTCTACTGTTAGTAAAATAGTATTCAGTTATTATAGAAAAACATCTGATACAAAACTTATATCAAAATATCTTCGCTAATGATGGCAGAAGTTATACATGTTGTAGAGAAAAGTAATTACACAGAGCTGATAGATTCCCTTAAAAGAACAAAAGTTAAAAGATACGTGAGGCATGGATACCTTAAAAAAACAAATCCCAACAGCTTGAGCAGTTCAACACCTGATTAGTTATTACAGCGCCATAGATAATAAAAAAAGTTGTGTATTTAATAAGAAGCAAGTCAGAATGTTTTAAAACTAGAACCATTTAAAAAACAGTAGCTACAAGAGTTTTCTGCAATGAGTTTCTGTCTCTCTGTCGAGTGTCCTCGTGGCTGGTGAAGGCTTAACGTCTTGAGTCTCTGGCACTGGAGTAGGGTCTATGGTTCGAGTACTAGTTGGTCTTACTGGAGCTGCCAGACAAAGATATAATGAACCAAGCAGCAAAATGAAGGTGTTCATACTGAACATTCACCTGTGAGACTATTGTTTATTGACAAATATGACTCGTTTTGCTAACTTAGCTTGAGCATTTCCAATTTCAAAGCAAAATCAAGCATCCCATGAATAAATCAGGTCATAAAATCTTAAGTAAAAACTGATGAGAGAAGGCCTCATCAACATAGCTTTACCTTTGAAAAATGTTTTTGGGTCTTACTTCTGTTGAGTAAAATTGTTTGTTATGCCAATACACTTTACCCCTTTTAAATATTTTTTCATGGCCTTTCAGCCAATCAAAATACCACTTACATTCCAATCACATCTATAAGGGTGTTTTCACATTTTGCAACCCCTATCAGTGTTTTATGGTTGACTTGTGGTTTAATTTCTAATTAACTTAAGATTGATATCTCAACAAATAAGTTTGTCTCATGAGGATGTAATTTACCACATGCAAAAACAATTCCCTACATGGTATCTTGATGAAACAGGTACTACCCAAATGTTTGTACATGTCACCATCTTCTAAATTAGGACCACTCTAGGCCAACCTCTGTACAGTAGCATCCAGAACTTTCCAATTCCCTGGTGTTATAGATGAAGCTGGGAAAATGTTTCATGAGTTGGATCTTTTTCAGTGCAGCCCATCTTTACCTCATTCAAACATTATTTTCAAATGAAATATTGCCATGGGTGTGAGCATACTGCACTAAGGAGGATAGAGGGTTGCCTATAGTGGAGGGGGGCTGGACAAGAATGCAGTTCCAAGAACAGGTACTATATACAGTGGGGAGAACAAGTATTTGATACACTGCCAATTTTGCAGGTTTTCCTACTTACAAAGCATGTAGAGGTCTGTAATTTTTTATCATAGGTACACTTCAACTGTGAGAGACAAAATTCCAGAAAATCACATTGTATGATTTTTAAGTCATTCATTTGCATTTTATTGCATGACATAAGTATTTGATCACCTACCAACCAGTAAGAATTCCGGCACTCACAGACCTGTTAATTTTTTTTTAAGAAGCCCTCCTGTTCTCCACCCATTACCTGTATTAACTGCACCTGTTTGAACTCGTTACCTGTATAAAAGACACCTGTCCACACACTCAAACAGACTCCAACCTCTCCACAATGGCCAAGACCAGAGAGCTGTGTAAGGACATCAGGGATAAAATTGTAGACCTGCACAAGGCTGGGATGGGCTACAGGACAATAGGCAAGAAGCTTGGTGAGAAGGCAACAACTGTTGGCGCAATTATTAGAAAATGGAAGAAGTTCAAGATGACGGTCAATCACCCTCGGTCTGGGGCTCCATGCAAGATCTCACATCGTGGGGCATCAATGATCATGAAGGTGAGGGATCAGCCCAGAACTACACGGCAGGACCTGGTCAATGACCTGAAGAGAGCTGGGACCACAGTCTCAAAGAAAACCATTAGTAACACACTACGCCGTCATGGATTAAAATCCTGCAGCGCACGCAAGGTCCCCCTGCTCAAGCCAGCACATGTCCAGGCCCGTCTAAAGTTTGCCAATGACCATCTGGATGATCCAGAGGAGGAATGGGAGAAGGTCATGTGGTCTGATGAGACAAAAATAGAGCTTTTTAGTCTAAACTCCACTCGCTGTGTTTGGAGGAAGAAGGATGAGTACAACCCCAAGAAGTCCATCCCAACTGTGAAGCATGGAGGTGGAAACATCATTCTTTGGGGATGCTTTTCTGCAAAGTTGACAGGACGACTGCACCGTATTGAGGGGAGGCTGGATGGGGCCATGTATCGCGAGATCTTGGCCAACAACCTCCTTCCCTCAGTAAGAGCATTGAAGATGGGTCGTGGCTGGGTCTTCCAGCATGACAACGACCCTAAACACACAGCCAGGGCAACTAAGGAGTGGCTCCGTAAGAAGCATCTCAAGGTCCTGGAGTGGCCTAGCCAGTCTCCAGACCTGAACCCAATAGAAAATCTTTGGAGGGAGCTGAAAGTCCGTATTGCCCAGCGACAGCCCCGAAACCTGAAGGATCTGGAGAAGGTCTGTATGGAGGAGTGTGCCAAAATCCCTGCTGCAGTGTGTGCAAACCTGGTCAAGAACTACAGGAAACGTATGATCTCTGTAATTGCAAACAAAGGTTTCTGTACCAAATATTAAGTTCTGCTTTTCTGATGTATCAAATACTTATGTCTTGCAATAAAATGCAAATTAATTACTTAAAAGTCATACGATGTGATTTTCTGGATTTTTGTTTTAGATTCCGTCTCTCTGTTGAAGTGTACCTATGATAAAAATTACAGACCTCTACATGCTTTGTAAGTAGGAAAACCTGCAAAATCGGCAGTGTGTCAAATACTTGTTCTCCCCACTGTATGTACGTCTCTGTATGGTTCGGGTGGTGTTGTATTGGAACAATTGAGACATGTAATCAAAGGTTTTGGTTTCTTGTACGGTCATTTTTGCACAACTACAGTGCTGTGTATGACTCATAGGCCAATGCGGTTCCTTTGCAATTAAATGATCTGTTTGGAAATATTTTTGTTCTTCATTTTTAAGCAATGTTTGATAAACGTTGATGTAAACAGTTCTGATTGGATGATCAAACAGCTACAGAAGCATTTATGTTAAGTCTAGGTTGGTTTAGGCAATTCGGGGATTTAAGAATAATAGGACTCCTCTCCAAGGGAAGATAATACTCCTCATTTCTATTATAATTAACATTGTTAGGTTTATTATTATTTTTGTTGTCTTGTGAATTCAAGTTCACTTGATTTATCATATAAGGATTAACTACAAAAAAAAGGCATTGTATTTTTATGATTTTTCTTTTAAAGATAAAGTCTGTATTCCCCCTTTAACAAATAGTGATAGTGAAGAGGTAAGGCAATATAACATTTTCCTCGCTGCAGTTAAAGCAACAAAAAAATATATATTTTGAGGGGGTGTTGCACACGGACATAGGCAGTACATTTACACTGCTTTTATACTGTTATGTTTTCTGGATGAATGGATTACAAACTGACAGGTCGGTGGTTGTTTTATAGGGACAGGACTTTCGTCTCTTGATGACTGAGATAAAACAGACCCTATCAAAAGTCAACCAACCCCCTCCTCAGGCCCCAGCTGCCCCACAACCCCCTCAAACCCTCCCTCTGGATCTGGATATGACCAGGCGGCGATACAGCTCGACAGCATGCTCTCAATTGATGATTTGTCGCCATTTATAAGCATTGTTTACATAGCAGGTTAGGATAACTAACGTGGCAGATTTGGATAATTCATGTGGCGGATTAGGTTAATTAGCGTGGCAGGTTAGGAGAACTAACGCAGCAGGTTAGACTAACTAACATAGCAGATTAGGAGAATGAGGTTAAGGTTAGGACAATTGTTAAAATCAGACACACCGGTAGGATTACAAACGTTTACAAATCGTTTACTAGGCTACCTAAATTATTGGCATAATCTGGTTACCACCAATGTTTGGAATACATTGATTGAGTTCGTTGACAAACCAGACCATTGGATGTCTTTTCACACAGAGATGTATTTGTCAAAGGTCCGTGGTGGGTCTGTGTAAACTATGCGATTAAATTGGAGACAGCTTTACAGCAGTGAATGTTCTATTCTCAGCCAGGCCCATCTAAAATTCAATCTATATTTGAGCAAAATAAGTAGTTTTGTTGTGATTACAAGAAAATCCTAACAATTCAGGGGGAGCGCCACAGTCACGCAGAAAAATCAATGTTCTATCATAAAGTGAGAATAATTAGTTCCCTGACTGATATAGCTGCTACTTAGAAATACTATAAAAGTAAATTAATAGATTACATGCACTGCTATAAAGCTGTCTCCAATATAATCACATTTGGAGAAAGAGTGTACCACTGCTCCAACGCTAACACTTCAGTAAGGCATTAGCTGCCATACCACTTGAGGCATGTTCTGCAGGGTTTTTTATTTATTTTATTTCACCTTTATTTAACCAGGTAGGCAAATTGAGAACACGTTCTCATTTACAATTGCGACCTGGCCAAGATGAAGCAAAGCAGTTCGACACATACAACAACACATAGTTACACATGGAGTAAAACAAACATACAGTCAATAATACAGTGAAAAATAAGTATATACAATGTGAGCAAGTGAGGTGAGATAAGGGAGGTGAAGGCAAATAAAATATATATATAAATAAAAATATTAAAAACGGCCATGGTGGCGAAGTAAATACAATATAGCAAGTTAAAAAACACTGGAGTGGTTGGTTTGCAGTGGAAGAAGGTGCAAAGTAGAGATAGAAATAATGGGGTGCAAAGGAGCAAAATAAATAAATACAGTAGGTAAAGAGGTAGTTGTTTGGGCTAAATTATAGATGGGCTATGTACAGGTGCAGTAATCTATGAGCTGCTCTGACAGCTGGTGCTTAAAGCTAGTGAGGGAGATAAGTGTTTCCAGTTTCAGAGATTTTTGTAGTTCGTTCCAGTCATTGGCAGCAGAGAACTGAAAGGAGAGGCGGCCAAAGGAAGAATTGGTTTTGGGGGTGACCAGAGAGATATACCTGCTGGAGCGTGTGCTACAGGTAGGTGCTGCTATGGTGACCAGCGAGCTGAGATAAGGGGGGACTTTACCTAGCAGGGTCTTGTAGATGACCTGGAGCCAGTGGGTTTGACGATGAGTATGAAGCGAGGGCCAGCCAACGAGAGCGTACAGGTCGCAGTGGTGGATAGTATATGGGGCTTTGGTGACAAAATTGATTGCACTGTGATAGACTGCATCCAATTTATTGAGTAGGGTATTGGAGGCTATTTTGTAAATGACATCACCAAAGTCGAGGATTGGTAGGATGGTCAGTTTTACAAGGGTATGTTTGGCAGCATGAGTGAAGGATGCTTTGTTGCGGAATAGGAAGCCAATTGGTGACGTTGACGTTGGTCTTAACATGTCTCCACTGCGTGACATCTGACAGTTCTCTGATGGTGCTTACATGCGTTGCCACAAATGTCTGAATTTTTTGGGTCTGTTCTTCATGTATTTCAAGACAGATTCACTGTCTGTCCAAAATGTACATTTCTCCAGTGCAGTGGCGGTCAGTGCCATTTAATGTGAGGGAGGACATTTGTTTTTTCTTCACATGAGCATATTGGATGACTGTCATTCATATTCCATTCACCCAGTTCAATGTAACAGCGATAGGTTTAGGCTACTACATGATACTCAAATTTTCCCTATACCCATGAGATTTCTACAACCTAGCCCATGAATGAAAGTTTGCAACGTAGGTGCACACAAGTCGAGATAAAAATTTGAGGGGACAGACAGTGATACATGGACAGACAGTGACACATTCAATACCACCTTGCATACTCTTGCCTGCATCTAGCTGATATAGAGTGTTATCATTTGTCCAACAGTTGCAAACGAGAGTATGTTTATCCCCATTTTGTTCCATTTGGTTCTGTTTAAGAAACATTTTTCCACAGAATCTGTGGAAATGAATACACCCCTGATCACACGTAAACACTGTTCACTTTCATAGCAGCCACGTTGTATTCCGTCTCGCATCTATACGCTCTCCTCCTTTCACAATCATACAGTAAAGTTAGGGTACAGTAAAGTTAGTAAAGTTAGTAAGCAGTTTAGCACTTACACCAGCGAGCCCCGGTGGCAACAAAAAAATAATACCAAAAGCTTACCTTGACTTGGAAGAATTCCAGTGTTGTGTTGGATAGTCATAGCCAGCGAGCTAACAGAGCATCCCTCTGTTTGAGCAGGGTGTTTGAGTAGGCTAAACTAGCTAGCTGCATTTGCGAGCTAAGTAAGTGAAACTGAATGTGAAAAAAATGACAATATCTCTCTCGTCTCCTTCATTTTGGAAATAATGTATTTGTTAAAAACTGTTCAACTGTTGTCTTTCTCACTTTGAGTCAACTAAACACCACATTGTATGCACTGCAGTGCTAGCTAGCTGTAGCTTATGATTTCACTACCAGATTCATTCTCTGATCCTTTGATTGGGTGGACAAGATGTTGATTCATGCTGCAGGAGCTCTGAAAGTTTGGAGGACGTCCTCCGGAATTTGTCATAATGAATGTGTAAGTCTATGGAATGGGGTGAGAACCATGAGCCTCCTAGGTTTTGTATTGGAGTCAATGTACCCAGAGGAGGACGGAAGATAGCTGTCTTCCGGCTACACCATGGTGCTACCCTACAGAGTGCTGTTGAGGCTACTGCAGACCTTCATTGCACAATAGTGTGTTTTAATCAATTATTTGGTGACGTGATTATATTTAGTAAAGATTTACTTAAAAAGGATAACTTTTTAAATGTTTTACAATTTATAGGATGGTCCTCCCCTTCCTCCTCTGAGGAGCCTCCACTGCTCCTGTGTAAGCTGTAGCTCTGTAGTTAGTACTCTTTCAACACGCACTGTTAGCACTGCTGCAGCAAGTTCCATTCTTGGGATTGTCATCTGTTTCAACGGTGCTACTCTTGCCTTTCCCATTATGAAAGCTAAATGCACGTGATCTTCAGAATTGGTCAGTCTCAGGTAGCTTATGTTGCAGTACCCTGATTCACTTGCATCACAGAAGTGGTATAGTTGGGCTGACTTGTTCTGTCAAAAGTTCATTGGCTTGATGCACCTGTTGTTGCTGAAGGCCTCACTCTGCTGTAGGTCTACCAGCCATCTTTGCCATGATTGGATGTAGGCCTCTGGAATTTCATCATCCCATCCATAGTTAAGCTTACATAACTCCTGCAGGATGTGCTTTGTGATGAATATGAACAGAGCTAGAAATCCAAGCAGATCGTACACAGAACTAACTGTACACAGAATACCTCTCCTGGTAAAGGATTGATTATTCATGGCCACTTGAAACTTGAATGTTTCCTCTTCTACACACCACTGAACCCTCAGGGCTCATTCTAAAGGGAGGATTTCTTTGTCTGAGTTGAGGTTCTTCACCTCCTTGACTCTCTGCCTCTTGAATCAAGGCCAACAGAGTGGTTTGTTGCTGATCCATTTCATCAAGTGACATTCTTGAGTTCTTCGCACAGTACTATGACTTGCCCTTCAGTTGGTACAGACTTCAAGCAGTCATCTACATAGAAGTTGTCTTTGATGGTGTAAACTGCTTCAGCTGAGAAGCTGCTCTTGTTATCTTATGCAGTCTTATTCAGAGCATAACTATCACAACTGGATAAGGCCCCAAAACATACGCACTGTCATCCTGTACTCAATATTCTGACTGACATCACTTCCTTAACACCTGTTAATCACCTTCCACGGTTCCATAAATGTTGGTGCATTTATCCCAATTAGCAGTTCAATGTCGATGTGAGATTTGAGATTACTGAACCTATTTCAGATAACTTCTTTACTGCTTCTTGAGTGGGGATATGCTTTTTCATGACCAGGATTTTGCCTTGGGTGTACAACTCTGGTAGTTCAATGAATTCTTTACCTTCTGGACTGCATACTTCGAAGCCAGTCACAATGGAGCTGTTGACTGTTTTTTATTGTCCCATAGTACGCAGAAAGATTCTGTTTTTTTATCCTCCTTCACATACAACTTTCTTTTTAAAGCTTTAGTGCAGAAGCTTGCACTGCTTCCTGGATATTGGAAGGGGCTTTGTTCGAATTGAATACCTTCACCTGCACTGGTATGATGGGAATAGTAGTGTGGTTGCCAACCCATGTGGCCTTGCGTCTCCAGTGAGACCAGTGTGCAGCTCACGGACGTTTTCTGTTTCTTTTCCTCCATCACCTTTCCTGTAGCCTTCTTCCTTGTTTCTCTGTATATGGAGAATTTAGTTGGTACTGAATCTGTTTCCAAATCGGGACTTTAATTGTCTTTCTTCATATGCATGTATGTACTGAAATGTAAGTATATTTTTATGTTGCAAAAATAAATTGCAGTTCAGATTAAACCTTGTTAGAACTCATTTTACACTATGTTGACATACTGTGTTGACATTATGTTGACATATTGTATACTGTATTGGATCTGACCCTTGTTAATAGATGAGCATTAGAGTTAGTCTTCAACTTCATGCTTCAACTTCAGATGTTTCATGATTGTGATTTTGATTTCAGGACTTGTGTATATAACATATTACCTGGACAACAATGTTACCAGCCTGTCCCAGATGTGGCAGAACATGGGCAGCCTAGACTACCCCACACCAGAGAAATTCAGACAGATGAGGAACATGGAAGTACATGAAGAAAAACACCTTCTTCCAAACACCCTCTGAAATAACTGATCTTACTCTCAACATGTAAGTTTGTATTTCAGTCAAAATCACATAACATTATCCTCTTAATTCTGAATGACAGCAATGTATGACCATGGTCAGTTACTATGGAATTAACTCTGGTATTTATAGCTGAGCTGAAATTATTGTGTTGATTTGACTCCAGGATCTTCAGGTGGATGGACCACTGCCCTTCCATGTGGAGGGCATCCTAACCCTGCATGTGCTCATGTGTATGTATGAGCACGGCCAGGCCAAACCAGGTCAGTGCCACCATCTCACATGGTTTGTGATGACAGTATAATCCACTTCTTACTGATTAATTTGTATTATATTTCTCCAGATGGTATTTTCATACTGTACTGTTAAATCATCAATACCTGAACTCTATTTTATTGATCTCCTTCTAGTGTGGTGATGAGGATGAAGAAATTAAGGACGTGTTCTGTTTTATTTGTAAATGCATTAAGACGTTTGAGGTGGAGTTCTCTAATATATTTATAAATATTTTGAAATTTCACATTCAATAAGTAAAAGCTTTGTGATTTTTTTAACCATCTTGAACCTTTTTTAAAGCTCATCAAAGGGATAACATTAGAATGCTCATGTCCATGGACAATGTATTCACAAAGTCACTGACAACGCAAAGTATTTATTTTTAATTTTTTTATTGTCGCCAACACAAACTGATGAACAGTGAATGAGTGAAACAACACTGTGGTGTTAATATTGATTTTGGTAATTATGTGATGTACAGTACACCACATTCAATAAAGTGTTCTAAATCAATTTAAGTGATTGGGTTGGTGCAGGTGTCATGCCCTTTTATTTAAGGGGGCAGAGAATTATTTTCATAAAAAAATCATTTGTATGCAATTTCCCTCTTCAGTCGTCAGTAGGTGTCTCTGTCCAAGCCAGTAGGGATCCTTTGGCAGCACAAGTTCCTTTGGGGTAGACGTTTAGCAAGCTCCTGTTGAGGAGAGGGAATGAAAAACAGGGTCAGGTGGGGAATAAACTTCTAGGACATAGACCACCCAAAAAAAGCAGTTTATGACTTGATGTAGGAAGTGCTTTATTAATAAAATGTCATTGGACACGTACCAGACTGCAGCACGGGCTCAAACTGTCCGGCCATGCAGATCTCCTCTTGCTTGGCGCGAATGCTCCTCTGGATGGTTGGGGGCAGGCCACGGGGGTTACGAGAGAAGATAAGGGAGTAACCATCCTCACAGCTTCCATCGTCCTTCAGGGTACGGCAGGCATAGGTGATGGCATAGTTTTCATAGTCGGTGTCAATCACCCAATAGTTGTCACCTGAGAAAAGAGGAGAGTATACTGTGAGTCTCGAGGGTGGCTTACTGTTGGTTGTTAATGATGTGTCTCTGTGCCTGTAAGTGTATAGGCGTATTGTCTATAAGGCTATATTGTGGTCTTGTAGTGCTCAGTTGGTAGAGCATGGCGCTTGCCACACCAGGATTGTGGTTTTCGATTCCAGGGCCACCTACACCTAAAAATGTATGCACGCATAACTAAGTCGCTTTGGATAAAGCGTTGGCTAAATGGCATATATATATATATTCAGAAAATGTACCTCCGCTGGACAGATAGCTGGCCAGGCCCTGGTAGTTCATGAACATCTTTCCAGGGTTGGCAGAGTCAGGCACAGTGTACTGGGCAGCCATGTCAGCGCACACAACCCAGAATCTGAAGATGGATGTCAATGGTGGAAAAAGCTATTATAATATACAGTATCAGTCAAAAGTTTTATAACACCTACTCATTCAAGGGTTTTTCTTTATTTTTCTACATTGTAGAATAATAGTGAAGACATCAAAACTATGAAATAACACACATGGAATCATGTAGTAACCAAAAAAGTGTTAAACAAATCAAAATATATTTTATATTTGAGATTCTTCAAAGTAGCCACCCTATGCCTTGATGACAGCTTTGCACACTCTTGGCATCCTCTCAACCAGCTTCATGAGGTAGTCACCTGGAATGCATTTCAATTAACAGGTGTGCCTTGTTAAATGATAATATGTGGAATTTCGTTCCTTCTACAGAAGATAGCCCTATTTGGTAAAAGACCAAGTCCATATTATGGCAAGAATAGCTCAAATAAGCAAAGAGAAATGACAGACCATCATTACTTTAAGACATGAAGGTCAGTCAATCTGAAACATTTCAAGAACTTTGAAAGTTTCTTCAAATGCAGTTGCAAAAACCATCAAGCGCTATGATGAAACTGGCTCTCCTATAAGGAGGAGGTCAGAGACCTGGCCGTGTGGTGCCAGGACAACAACCTCTCCCTCACCATGATCAAGACAAAGGGGATAATTGTGGACCACAGGAGAAAGAGGACCGAGCACGCCCCCATTCTCATCGACGGTGCTGCAGTGGAGCAGGTTGAGAGCTTCAAGTTCCTTGGTGTCCACATCACCAACAAACTAACATGGTCCAAGCACACCAAAAATAGTCGTGAAGAGGGCATGACAAAACCTATTCCCCCTCAGGAGACTGAAAATATTTGCCATGGATCCTCAGATCCTCAAAAGGTTCTACAGCTGCACCATCGAGAGCATTCTGACTGGTTGCATCACTGCCTGGTATGGCAACTGCTCTGCCTCCGACCGCAAGACACTACAGAGGGTAGTGCGAACGGCCCAGTATATCACTGGGGCCAAGCTTCCTGCCATCCAGGACCTCTATACCAGGCTGTGTCAGAGGAAGGCCATAAAAATAGCCAAAGACTCCAGCCACCCTAGTCATAGACTGTTCTCTCTGCTACCGCATGGCAAGCGGTACCGGAGCGCTAAGTCTAGGTCCAAGAGGCTTCTTAACAGCTTCTACCCCCAAGCCATAAGACTCCTGGACACCTAATCAAATTGGTACCCAGACTATTTGCATTGCCCCCCCCCCCCTTTTACACTGCTGCTACTCTCTGTTGTTATCATCTATGCATAGCAACTCTACCTACATGTACATATTACCTCAACTAACCGGTGCCCCCGCACATTGACTCTGTACCGGTACCCCCTTTATATAGTATCGCTATTGTTATTTTACTGCTGCTCTTTAATTACTTGTTACTTTTATTTCTTATTCATATTTTTTTTAACTGCATTGTTGGTTAGGGGCTCGTAAGTAAGCATTTCACTGTTAGTTCTACACCTGTTGTATTCAGCGCAAGTGACTAATAAAATTTGATTTGATGAGGACCATCACAGGAAAGGAAGTCCTAGAGTTACCTCTGCTGAAGAGGATAAGTTCATTAGAGTTACCAGCCTCAGGAGATTGCGTGAATCAGGCCTTCATGGTTGAATTGCTGCAAAGAAACCCTTACTAAAGGGCACCAATAATAATAAGAAACTTGCTTGGGCCAAGAAACATGAGCAATGGACATTGGACTGGTGGAAATCTTTCCTTTGGTCTGATGAGTCTGAATTTGACATTTTTGGTCCCAACCGACGTGTCTTTGTGAGATGCAGAGTAGGTGAACGGATGATCTCTGCATGTGTTGTTCCCATCGTGAAGCATGGAGGAGGAGGTGTAACGGTGTTGGGGTGCTTTGCTGGTGACACGTCGGTTATTTATTTTGAATTCAAGGCACACTTAAACAGCACAGAATTCTGTGAAAGCGATACACAATCCTATCTGGTTTGCGCTTAGTGGGACTATCAATTGTTTTTCAACAGGACAATGACCCAATACACCTCCAGGCTGTGTAAGGGCCATTTGACCAAGAAGGAGAGTGATGCATCCGATGACCTGGCCTCCACAATCACCGACCTCAACCCTTTTGAGGTGGTTTGGGATGAGTTGGACCGCAGAGTGAAGGAATGCAGCCAACAAGTGCTCAGAATATGCGGGAACTCCTTCAAGACTGTTGGAAAAGCATTCCAGGTGAAGCTGGTTGAGAGAATGCCAAAGCTGTCATCAAAGATAGTGTACAAAGCTGTCATCAAGGCAAAGGGTGGCTACTTTGAAGAATCATGGTTACTACATGATTCCATATGTGTTATTTCATAGTTTTGTAAAAACTAAATTCTTTAAATTCTTTTTCTTTTAATGTATTGAGTAGATGCGTCCAAATCTTTGACTGGTACTGTATATACACTGAACAAAAATATAAACACAGCATGCAACAAGTTCAAAGATTTTACTGAGTTTCAGTTCATATAAGGAAATCAGTCAATTGAAATAAATAAATTAGGCCCTAATCTACAGATTTCACATGACTGGGAATGCAGATATGCATTTGTTGGTCACAGATACCTTAAAGTAGGAGTGTGGATCAGAAATCAGTCAGTATCTGGTGTGACCACCATTTGCCTCATGCAGCACGACACATCTCCCTCGCATAGAGTTGATCAGGCTGTTGATTGAGGCCCGCGGAATGTTGTTCCACTCCTCTTCAATGGCTGTGCAAAGTTGCCGAATATTGTCGGGAACTGGACCACGCTGTCGTACACGTCGATCCAGAGCATTCCAAACATGTTCAATGGGTGACATGTCTGGTGAGAATACAGGCCATGGAAGAACAGGGCCATTTTCAGCTTCCAGGAATTGTGTACGGATCCTTGCAATATTATCCGTGCATTATCTGTAAGGTTCTGCTTTTCTTTTCTTTTTCAAACACGTGGTCTATGGTTGTGAGGCCAGTTGGACGCACTGCCAAATTCTCTAAAACGATGTTGGACGCGGTTTATGGTAGAGAAATTAACATTCAATTACTTGGCAACAGCTCTGGTGGACCTTCCTGCAGTCACCATTCCAATTCCACGCTCCATCAAAACTTGAGACATCTTTGGCATTATGTCATGTGACAAAGCGGAACATTTTTATTGTCCCCAGCACAAAGTGCACCTGTGTAATGATCATGCTGTTTAATCAGCTTCATGATATGCCACACCTGTCAGGTGGATGGATTATCTTGGCAAATGAGAAATGCTCACTAATAGGAATGTAAACAAATGTGTGCACAACATTTTAAATAAATACGTTTTCTGTGGATATGGAAAATTTCAGGGACCTTTTATTTCAGCTCATGAAACATGGGACCAACACTTTACATGTTGCGTTTATATTTTCGCTCAGTGTAGTTACTCATCACAGATACAGTACTAGAATAGAATTCCGAGCAACATGTACAGGTAAGCCTTATGTTTTCAGTCCAACAAACTGAATGACTAGGGAATGGCACATTTCTAAGACTATTGCCATTTCATCAGAAATAATCTCCAGCTCTCTTACCCGAACAGTGTGACACGGCCCTTGGAAGAGGCGACCATGGAGCCGTCGTCACCGATGGTGTACTCCGCTGAGATGTTGTCCTGGAGGAACAGGCCCTCAGGGTCCTTCTTCTGCAGAGCGTACCACTTCCCTGCGTACTGGAGCACACACGCATAAACAACAACAGGTTAGTTGAAGGGCCTTGCATGTAGGACTGTTGTAGCCTAAGCAATAATAATTTCCTGCATACTGGAGAGTGTCACAATATTTGTCTAGCTGCGTACTGTAGCACTGGCACACATGAAACAGATAGATATACTACAACCTTGCAGGTAGGTCTGCTATAGACTATGTACTACACAACATGTGTATTGTCGGCTGTACTCACTCTCTTGGGGTCAAAGTCCTCCTTGACTGTGAAGCTGTCCACCACACAGGAGGCAGCCCAGCTCTGCTCCAGACCCACCAGGAGGACCACCACTAGGGCGAGCATATGGAAATTCATTTCTAGAGGAGACAGAAATTCCATTAGTAGAATTTAATACGCATGTAAGAACAAATTAAAGTTACATGTCTATTTTGATAGAGCACACTAGCTATTCCTCTCAATCAATTGTTAACAATTCCATGTCCTAACTTGGTAAACTGACAAGCTGACTATGATGGAACGTTTCAAAGTTTATCTCATCTTCTCTCAAAGTTTCTCTACAAATTGGTCCCAGATAAAACTATTTCCAAACCATTTTATAAAAAAACGATAACGTTGACAATATTTAACAAAGCTACATTTTCAGATAAAATCATATTAGTAGCAACATTTGAACAACATTCCCATGAGAAGTTCCAAAACGTACCTGTAATGGAACAAAGCAAGTGGTGAAGTTTCAATGAAGTTGTAGGTATGTGTTTCTCTTCGACTGTGTTTCTCTTCTGTCTAGGATCCTTATATACCCAAGGAACAGACGAGCTCACTGATTATTTTCACATTCTGGTCCTAAATCTAGCACTAATCCAGTTAACTAAATCCTGTAAGCCGTTGAACTTTCCCATGCAGCACTGAAATGGCTTTATGTAATTGTATCAGTGGTGTATAATAGTCTAAACTCAAAGAAAGCACATGTCTAGGGAATTAGTTCACCTCAGCCAAGCCAAAGTATTGTTTACACATGTGAATGGCAATACTAGTGTATTTTAGGCTACAGAACTGTATTGTTAGATAGTTCCTTATTGACATGCAAATTAAATGGAATTAAATTACACATGTATTCATCACCAGTTGGTATCACTTCCTTTTAACTGAATTTGAATAATATGAAGGATAAATATAGAGGGACTGGATGTCAAGTTGGGGCAGCTGAAGTAAAAGTTCCAATCAAACCTACCATTTACACAGGGAGCCCAAGTCTGCTCTTATTGTCACTTATTGGTCTTTTGACCAATCAGAATAGCTCTGAAGAAGATCTGATGTAAAAAGATCTGATGTGATTGGTCAAAAGACCATTTGTGGAAAAAATATCAGAATTGGGCTGCCTGTGTAAAAGTAGCCATACTGTGCCTGTAAGCTACAGATGTGTGTCCTCAGTCCACTCGGTCAAGTTGTTTCAAAGACAATATTCTCACACTCTGTATCAACTGTGGGTGGGCTACCATTGTTTTACCTGTTAAGTGAGCAAAATATAATATCCACAAATTACATTCATAAATTCGTCCATGAAAGACTCCCCCAACATCCATCAGAAATCATACAGATAGTGATTCCATAGAGATAAAGATGTTGTAACCACACAATTTTGTGTAAAGACCATACACCTTCAGCCAATGTATTTGTGGTGCATAATATCTCATGGAATATATTATTGTTCAAAGTTGAAGCAATGTCATGCTATCCAAATGTTATCATGTTATGTTATGCAAATCTGCATGCCAATCATTGAAATGAGAGCATGATCAGTAGTCCATAATATCTTGCCCAAGAATACACGTTGTAAGAATACACGTGTTATGAAATTTAAAGGTCTGTGTGGGTATTATGTTCCTGCCCCTGGGTTAAGTCACATGGTCTGTTGCACCAGCTTGCTTCTGTAATCCCAGACAAAACGTTCTTGGGCAGGAGACTGCTGAAGCGCATTTCAAGATGGTTGTCAACACAAGGTTAAATGGGTCTCATGATCCTGTCATTTGAATAGTTTCTCAGTGAGGAAGGCAATACATTGGAACACATCCATTAATAATTTTTAATAGTGCACTATAGTTGACAAAGAAAGGTAGGATGATTTACATAGTTGACAAATAAAGCTTTTGTCTCATGCTATAATCAACCACTTCTGTCATTGTTGCTGCTTATATTTAGATTGGGGATGAGCTTGAATTACTGTGGCTTGGCACCTTTGCCTTTCAGCCATGCCAAAATAACACATACAGTGTTTGCTTCCCCTGAAGTCAGTTGTTGGACCCACTCCAGTCATGACAGCACACAGACCACAGACGCCGTATTCACGTGCATGGCCATGACACCAAAGACAGTAAGACTTTGTTTTTTATCAATATTTAATAATTTTTGTAATATCAGTTTCATAGTTTCTAAAAGTTTAGAAAGTACCCTAACATATAATTGAGTTGGTGGATGAAGATTTCTTAAGTGTAACTTTTTCTTATTCCATAATAAACTCAACAAAAAAAGAAACGTCCCTTTTTCAGGACCCTGTCTTTCAAAGACAATTCGTAAAAATCGAAATTACTTCACAGATCTGCATTGTAAAGCGTTTAAACACTTAAATGGTTTAAACACTTAAACAGTTATGAAAACTTAGGACACTAAAGAGGCCTTTCTACTGACTCTGAAAAACACCAAAAGAAAGATGCCCAGGGTCCCTGCTCATCTGCGTGAACGTGCCTTAGGCATGCTGCAAGGAGGCATGAGGACTGCAGATGTGGCCAGGGCATTAAATTGCAATGTCCGTACTGTGAGTCGCCTAAGAGAGCGCTACAGGGAGACAGGACGGACAGCTGATCTTCCTCGCAGTGGCAGAACATGTGTAACAACACCTGCACAGGATTGGGACATCCGAACATCACACCTGTGGGACAGGTACAGGATGGCAACAACAACTGCCAGAGTTACACCAGGAACGCGCAATCCCTCCATCAGTGCTCAGACTGTCCACAATAGGCTGAGAGAGGCTGGACTGAGGGCTTGTAGGCCTGTTGTAAGGCAGGTCCTCACCAGACATCACTGGCAACAACGTCACCTAAGGGCACAAACCCACCGTCGCTGGACCAGACAGGACTGGCAAAAAGTGCTCTTCACTGATGAGTCACGGTTTTGTCTCAACAGGAGTGATGGTCGGAATCGCGTTTATCGTCGAAGGAATGAGCGTTACACCGACGCCCGTACTCTGGAGCAGGATCAATTTGGAGGTGGAGGGTCCGTCATGGACTGGGGCGGTGTGTCACAGCATCATCGGACTGAGCTTGTTGTCACTGCAGGCAATCTCAACGCTGTGAGATACAGGGAAGACATGCTCCTCCCTCATGTGGTACCCTTCCTGCAGGCTCATCCTGACATGACCCTCCAACATGACAATGCCACCAGCCATACTGCTCTGTCTGTGCGTGATTTCCTGCAAGACAGGAATGTCAGTGTTCTGCCATGGCCAGCGAAGAGCCTAGATCTCAATCCCATTGAGCACATCTGGGACCTGTTGGATCGGAGGGTGAGGGCTAGGGCCATTCTCCCCAGAAATGCCTGGGAACTTGCAGGTGCCTTGGTGGAAGAGTGGGGTAACATCTCACAGCAAGAACTGGCAAATCTGGTGCATTCCATGAGGAGGAGATGCACTGCAGTACTTAATGCAGCTGGTAGCCACACCAGATACTGACTGTTACTTTTGATTTCCCCCCCTGTTCAGGGACACATTATTCCATTTCTGTTAGTCACATGTCTGTGGAACTTGTTCAGTTTATGTCTCAGTTGTTGAATCTTATTATGTTCATACAAATATTTACACATGTTAAGTTTGCTGAAAATAAACGCAGTTGACAGTGAGAGGATGTTTCTTTTTTTGCTGAGTTTAGTATAATCATGACTTGATAGCAAAACAAGTGTCAGGAAAAAGGTGAAGCAAGTGCAAGGTAAATGAAGAAAGAACAACAATTTAAATGTTTACCATGTATTTATCATGTATTATTTATGACATTGTCATGAGGCTGTGTAACTAGTGTACCAACATCTAACTTAATTTACAATACTGCATTTGTGATGTTACAGTTCTGAATCCAAATAGCAAGCCATTATTTTGTATGCCATGTAAATAACTACAACATACTATATCTGGTTTCAAAGTGAGGGTTTATAGGTTAGAGCGCACACGTCAATAAAATAACCGCCGGAGAGTTTTTGACCAAGTATATACAGGAAGAAAAGAGCGGGAAATTGAAGGAGCTGTGTGAAGAGCTTCACAGTAACTTCTTCCAGTGCCTGCTCATTTCAAAATGGACTCTTCACTGGCTGTAGTGAGAGAGCAGAGAGAAGTAGATGTAAACTTTCTATACAGAAACAATTTAGTGTTGGAATAACAAAGCAGCAGTTTACTGCCGTAGGTTATTATTCAGGCTATACCTAGAGAATATGCATTGCTGTTCGAAAGTTTGCGGCCACTTAGAAATGTCCTTGTTTTTCAAAGAAAAGCATTGTAACGTTCGTCGTATGGAGGAAGAGAGGAGGACCAAGGCGCAGCGTGAAAAGTATCCATTTTAATAGAATAGGTTAATCAAACAAACAATATAACGATAAACGAGAATAACACGAAACGAAACAGTTCTGTCTGGTGCAGACACACAAAGACTGAAAATAACCACCCATAAACCCCAACAGAAAACAGGCTACCTAAATATGGTTCCCAATCAGCGACAATGATTAACACCTGCCTCTGATTGAGAACCATATCAGGCCAAACACAGAAACGGGAAAACTAGACACACAACATAGAATGCCCACTCAGCTCACGTCCTGACCAACACTAAAACAAAGAAAACACAAAAGAACTATGGTCAGAACGTGACAAGCATCTGGAGCATCAGCATTTGTGGGTTTGATTACAGGCTCAAAATGTCCAGAAACAAAGAACTTTCTTCTGAAACTCGTCAGTCTATTCTTGTTCTGAGAAATTAAGGCTATTCCATGCGAGAAATTGCCAAGAAACTGAAGATGTCGTGCAACGCTGTGTACCCACTCCCTTCACAGAACAGGGCAAACTGGCTCTAACCAGAATGGAAAGAGGAGTGGGAGCACAACTGAGCAAGAGGACAAGTACATTAGAGTGTCTAGTTTGAGAAACAGACGCCTCACAAGTCCTCAACTAGCAGCTTCATTAAATAGTACCCGCAAAACACCAGTCTCAACGTCAACAGTGAAGAGGCGACTCCGGGATGCTGGCCTTCTAGGTAGAGTTGCAAAGAAAATGCCATGTCTCAGACTGGCCAATAAAAATAAAAGATTAAGATGGGCAAAACAGCACAGACACTGGACAGAGGAACTCTGCCTAGAAGGCCAGCATCCCGGAGTCGCCTCTTCACTGTTGATGTTGAGACTGGTGTTTTTCTCAGTTGTGCACCGGGGCCTCCCACTCCTCTTTCTATCTTGGGTGATTGTCCTGTTTAAAAACAATTGATTGTCCCACAAAGCGCAAACTAGATGGGATGGCGTATTGCTGCAAAATGCTATTTAAGCCATGCTGGTTAAGTGTGCCTCGAATTCTAAATAAATCACTGACAGTGTCACCAGCAAGCATCCCCACACCATCACACCTCCTCCGCCATGCTTCACGGTGGGAACCACACATGCAGAGATCATCCGCTCACCTACTCGGCATCTCACAAAGACACAGTTAGAACCAGCGGTTAGAACCAAAAATCCTAAATTTGGACTCATCAGACCAAACAACTGATTTCTACCGGTCTAATGTCCATTGCTCGTGTTTCTTGGCCCAAGCAAGTCTCTTCATCTTATTGGTGTCCTTTAGTAGTGGTTTCTTTGCAGCAATTCGAAAATGAAGGCCTGATTCACACAGTCTCCTCTGAACAGTTGATGTTTAGATGTGTCTGTTACTTGAACTCTGTGGAGCAGTTATTTGGGCTGCAATCTGAGGTGCAGTTAACTCTAATGAACTTATCCTCTACAGCAGAGGTAACTCTGGGTCTTCCTTTCCTGTGGCGGTCCACATGAGAGCTAGTTTCATCATAGCGTTTGATGTTTTTTGCCACTGCACTTGAAGAAACTTTCAACGTTTTTGAAATTTTCCAGATTGATTGACCTTCATGTCTTAAAGTAATGATGGACTGTCATTTTTCTTTGCTTATTTGAGATGTTCTTGCTATAATATGGACTTGGTCTTTTACCAAATAGTGCTATCTTCTGCGTACCACCCCTACCTTGTCACAACACAACTGATGGGCTCAAATGCATTAAGAAGGAAAGAAATTCCACAAATGACATTTTAACAAGGCACACCTGTTAATTGAAATGCATCCAGTTGACTACCTCATGAAGCTGGTTGAGAGAATGCCAAGAGTGTGCAAAGCTGTCATCAAGGCAAAGGGTGGCAATTTTGAAGAATCTCAAATATAAAATATATTTTGATATGTTTAACACTTTTTTGGTTACTACATGATTCCATGTGTGTTATTTCATAGTTTTGATGTCTTCACTAATATTCTACAATGTAGAGAATAGTGCAAATATAGAAAAACCCTGGAATAGTAGGTGTGTCCAAACTTTTGACTGCAACCAAGACTGCACACAAGACATGCAACCAGATGTCTCTTCACAGTCCCCAGGTCCAGAACAGAGGCTGGGAAACATACAGTAATAAATAGAGCCATAACTAGATGGAACTCTCTGCCACCCCAGGTAACTCAAGCTAGCAATTAAACCAGATTTTAAAAAATTATAAAAGAACATGGCACGACAGGGACTGTGAAGAAACAGACGTTTTTACATATTTTGTATTATATTTTGCGATTTATTGTATTATGTATTGTTATGTACTGTATATTATGTATTTTATGTATTCTATTTGTTGTGTTTTGTTTCCTGTTTGGACCCCAGGAAGAGTAGCCACTGCCTTGAAAGCAGCTAATTGCGGATCCTAATATAATACTAAGTACAACTAAGTTTACATTTTATTACAAGTTTTCTGACAAACTATAATTGACCTCATCCCTAGGTTCATGCATTTGTTTATTATAGTTTTACTACAACTTTGTGAATTTAAGTGAAGAAAATGCAGAAATGGTGTTTGTTGCTGACTAGACAGAGCTGGTCATTACAGTAATTAGTCAAGTTGACAGGGCTAGAGACAAGACTTATTAGGGTGTAGTCACAAGCAGTATCATACCATAGGTTTATGCGGATCCACCACTTTTTTCCAATTTTTGCCTAAAATGACATACCCAAATCTAACTGCCTGTAGCTTAGACCCTGAAGCAAGGATATGCATATTCTTGATACCATTTGAAAGGAAACACTTCGAAGTTTGTGGAAATGTGAAAGGAATGTAGGAGAAATATAACTTATTAGATCTGGTAAAAGATAATAGAAAGAAAAAAAAACGTTTTTTTTGTATATTTTTGTACCGTCATCTTTGAAATGAAATGGCATAATGAATTATTCTAGCCCAGGCTCAATTTAGACTTTGGCCACTAGGTGGCAGCCCTGTATGTGCAAAGTTTTAGAGTGATCCAGTGAAATCTTGCAAATCTATACAAAATGTTGTATCAAGACTGTCCAAATGTGCCTAATTGGTTTATTCATACATTTTCAAGTTCATAATTGTGCACTCTCCTCAAACAATAGCATGGTATTCTTTCACTCTAATAGCTACTGTAAATTGGACAGTGCAGTTAGACTAACAAAACAGATATGTCTATGTCCTGGGATTTGTTTTTGTTTCTTACAACCTCATGCTAATCACATTAGCCTACGTTAGCTCAACCTTCCCATGGACGGGACACCAATCCTTAAATAGGACTACCAAATGGATTGCAAAGCATGTTCAATCTTCGCAGGGTAGATTCAAATGATGAATATTACACATCCTCACACAGGTACTTGAATAAGACGCTTTAAAATGTCCATCAACATTTTATATATTTTAATGAATACAATTCCCAATGCAGACAACAACAACTTACTTCTTTCAGTTGGACGTTTTGAAAAACAGTGCCTAATAGGTGCTTCCTGTGAGGATTCAAAAAGTGGACGATAGATGAGACGATCTACAAAATAGAGGGTATTCCTGAGCAGGCTATTAATGTTAATATGCTGCTCTATCTACATTATCCGATGAGTATGCATTTTACAGTATGCATTTTACACCACAAGTGGCTTTGAGCGGTTTAAGAGTTGAACAACCCCAATGCATCAGATTATCTGTTATCATCTCAGGACAAAAGGGGGCTAACCTGTTTGCAGGTTTTTATCTACATAACGTAGTAGATGCATTGACCTTCTGGTTCCTTTCGTATGGTAGACTGAACAGTAATGGTCCAGATTGGTCTTTGCTCTCTATGCGTTCCAAATAGGAACATTAAAAAGTCAACTTTAAACATTAAAACGTTTATTTTTGAAGTAGTGGAGCTATTGGAGATTTTTTTAAATCCGTATCTGTGTGTCACCAGTAAATGATCAATGTGTGTTGCATGGTGGAAAACATATTTGACATGAGCTGTGGTATCTCTCAACAAAAGTGTTTCTGTAATACTGGAGAGAGAAAAAACAACACCCACTTGTTCACTCAGTGCATTGCATTCATACCAGAAGTTAAACACCATCTGCTCCAGGGTCTCTGTGTCTTTCTGGGTCCGACATTCAGTTGTACGCATCACAAGCTTTACATTGCTTGTGTAGATAAAGCTGCAAACTAATCTAAGAATGTATTATCATTCAATGATAATTGAGGACACAATGAGAGTCACGAAGAATGCACAACAGGTGACTTTGTCTGCAAATCCCCTGTAGTAAGTTTTGTAGTATAATCAAAATCCCAAACACATCCTGCAGCACACGAAAAGGAAGTACTCTTTCTGATCTCTGTCCTTTTTCTAAATGTTTAAAGAGCATTTATTTACAGATGGTGGATCCTCTTTTGCAGGTACACGAACAGGTTGTTGACAATGTTAATGGCAGCAATATGTGTCACGTTTCAAAACAAATCAGACAAAAGTGTATTTTACCTTTATTTAACTAGGCAAGTCAGTTAAGAACAAATTCTAATTTTCAATGACGGCCTAGGAAGAGTGTGTTAACCGCCTTGTTCAGGGGCAGAACAACAGATTTTTACCTTGTCAGCTCGGGGGATTTGATCTTGCAACCTTCCTGTTACTCGTCCAACGCTCTAACCACTAGGCTACCTACCACCAAATATATTGTAGGTTGTCTTATGAAAGACTGAGCAATATGAGGTACGGTATATCTGCATCTTTATCACTGATATCGTGCAGAAGATACTAGTGAATCATTTTCATGAGTGTTCTAGCCAGTTGCAGGCCATCCAGCTCACAAGGCACTAATGTAGTTGTCAGTAATGTGCAGCTCACTAAGACAAATTAAAAAGAAGTCTGCTTTTGTGTCTGGATTTAAAGGCACAATGCGGTCAACAACAACAAAAATCCTTGCATTTTATATATATTTCCATGCTATGAAGTTGGAATAATACTGCAAAATTGTGAAAATTGATAATGCCCTTTTAGCTTAAGAGCTGTTTGAAAAGACTGCCTGAAATCTTAGCCTGTTTTGATGGGATGGAGTTTTAATAAATTAGTTAATAGACCAATAAGAAAGAAAGTTCCAAACCTCTCTTGCCAATAACAGCAATGTTCAGTTTCCCCCTCCCCACTCAGACCACTACCAGACTGTCCTAGCAACATTTTTGACTGAGAAATTGCTCTTTACTAAGATTATATTTTTGTTTCTTTTTGACCATTTTAATTTGAGAAAAAATAAGAAAGCCGCACACTGCTCTTGCTAGTATCACTGCTCTTTATTAAGCGTTACGTATCGACCTCAAGGCCTTCGTCAGAGCTTTCATCTTATTAAACTGTTAGCATCCACCTGCAACAAAGATGTGCAAGGTACTTTTGAATTTTGACCATTTTAATTCATAACAATGACAGTAAAGTACTTAATTGTTACCCAGAAATGATTTGATATTGAGATAAAAATGGCTGCATTTGACCTTTAAAGCTAGAATCCTTAATGGTGAAACAGTCATGACCGTTGCAACGTTACAACAACAAAGAAGTTACTGCAAACAAAGAACACAATTTTTTTCCGCCTCGGACATCATTACACGGCAATACATGCAAACATTTTTACCATCCTGCGTGACGCTCCTAAGCTCGGCAACAAAAACAATAACAACAGTGGCGGGGTGGCCAGTGGCGCTGTTTCCCCCTACTTCAGATTCCATCTTTAATCATAGATATTATAGTTTCCTCTCAGCTTTAAATGTTATCGCCTCTAGCTGGCTGTGGGCTAGTTATGTATACTACAGTAAAACAACCTGGCACAGCAGATATGCCATCGGTGGTTTCCAATGGAACTGGCTGCTGGGGAGTTAGGCCTGGTACTGAGGAGACTGGTGGAGTTGTTGGCTGCTCCATAAGGGGTATGGGGTATGGGCTCGGGGGAAGAGTTGCGCCCACATGGAATTCTTGGATTGTAGCTGTGTCAATGATTGATGGAAGAGCCGTCGTGAGCATAGACCTTATATGGGTTATGACATCAGAAGTCAGACTGGGAGAATCAGTCACTGTGATTATGACTGGATGTTGTGAGGTAGTCTCAGTTTCTGTCCCATTTAGTGAGTCTGCTGATGAGGCGTCAGTTCCAAGTGCAGTTTGTGAAGCGATCAAAGCATCATCAACTTCTGAGGCTGTTTCAGAGGCTATAGCATCGCTTTCTTGTGGATCGGTCTCCTCCTCTGAGTCTGGTATTGCAGTCTCAGCGCCAGTGACCATAGGCTGACCATTGGCTGTCTGTGGTGCTACGCCAATGTTCTCAGAAGACTCGTTGGACTCAGAAGACTCAGAAGATTCCAGGCTGTCAGCCATCAGGTTTCTGAACTGGAATCCATGCAGACTGACCTGTTTTCAGAAATATAAATACATATTTTAGTGTAGAAACATAGCATAGCACACTTTTTACTGTTTTTACTGACTTTGTGTCATTGTGCACATTATAGTGCAATAGTGACAGATTTATAAGAAAAACTATTATGGAAAAACAACATGGGCATTCTTACTGGTTTTGAATAAGATACTGTCACCACAAAGAAAACACAAAGGGTGGTCCTCAGAATCTTCTTTTTAATTTCCATCATTTCTGAAAGAGTAAAATAAATGTCACCGTTGTTATATTTTTTACATAGTAAACTTCACAAGTATTGGTGAGAACCAAAGGTTTATGGAATACATTATAATTGTACATAATTATTTCAACACTAAATGACAAAGACATGTATGTTATTCTAAGCATTACCTTGATTAGGTTGAGTATCTTCTTGTCTTCAGCATAAAAAGGGAAGGGTTTACAGTCCCAATGAATACGAATTTAGAGATAATGTTCCTGCTGTACATCCAATGCTGATAAGAAGACTATAGCATCAAATAGGATGTATGACTGAACAATAGACGTTATTTGAATGGGTCATACTTATATGCATGATTTGGTGCGTGGGATCAACCAAGTGTCACTATGATAATTAATTTCATTTGCTGACTCATTTCCATGGCAATACTGGTATACCCTTTAGTCTTGTCTATATTTTAAGAATGGAAAGCTCAACATTAAATCCTTCGAAGTGTTGAATTAGAGAGAAGCAGAAATAACACACAGACAGATGAAACAATGTCATTTGAAGACAAAGCTACAGTATAAGCCTGGTAAACATGTTGTTGTGGTTCCATAATTCCAGTGTAAACGGCGAAAAACAATTGTATACTTTTAGAAAAGCTTCCTTCATGACGCAGGGCAATATTCTGTCAAGAGTCTAGTCATTACAGCAAACCACCAAACCAAAGGAGCACCCTCATTCCTGAGGGGGGCGGGACTGAATTTATTTGAGTGAACGCAAAAACAAATAGACCAATACACATTTTGCCTGAAGCAGAGAAGGCATAATCACGTTAAAATACCATTGTATAATCTTTATGATATAAATAAAATTGTGGTATTTTCCCCCAAAGTGTGTAGATACACTGTAAAATCACACAATTTCACAAACACACAATTTCATATGAGTTTGACTAATCTATTGCAGATAATTGCTCTACATCCAATAGTAAACAGCAATATGCAGAAAGTATAATAAGACCCAATAATTGACAATGTGGATGTTTATATAATAGTCAGCAGTCCACAGGAGGCTGCTGAAAGGAGCTCATAATAATGTCCAGAACGGAGCGAATGGAATGGCATCAAACACATGGAAGTCATGTGTTTGATGTATTTGATACAATTCCACCTATTCCACTCCAGCCTTTACCACAAGCCCATCCTCCCCAATTAAGATGCCACCAACCTCCTGTGATACAGTAATTGAGTTTAACCTCCAGCTATGTTCAATACAAAACACAAGCAAATAAAACTGATATTATAATCAATCAAGTTGTGTCTGATCGAGTTGTGTGAGGATCTGTGGCTATCAAATTTGTCACATGCGCCAAATACAACAGGTGTAGACCTTACAGTGAAATGCTTACTTACAAGCCCTTAACCAACAATGCAGTTTTAAGAACATACCTAAAATTAAGTAGGAGATAAGAAAAACTAACAATTAAAGAGAAGCATTGAATAACAATAGCATGGCTATATACAGGGGGTACGGGTACAGAGTCAATGTGCGGGGGCACCGGTGTCGAGGCAATTGAGGTAATATGTACATCTAGGTAGAGTTATTAAAGTGACTATGCATAGATAATATCAGACAGTAGCAGCAGCGTAGAAGAGGGGGGTCAATGCAGATAGTCTGGGTAGGCATTTGATTAGATGTTCAGGAGGCTTATGGCTTGGGGGTAGAAGCTGTTTAGAAGCCTCTTGAACCTAGACTTGGCGCTCCGGTACCGCTCCGGTGGCTGGAGTCTTTGACAATTTTTAGGGCCTTCCCCTGACACCGCCTGGTATAGAGGTCCTGGATGGCAGGAAGCTTGGACCCGGTGATGTACTGGGCTGTACTCACTACCCTCTGTAGTGTCTTGCGGTCGGAGGCTGAGCAGTTGCCATACCAGGCAGTGATGCAACCCATCAGGATGCTCTCGATGGTGCAGCTGTAAAACCTTTTCAGGATTTGAGGACACACGCCTAATCTTTTCAGTCTCCTGAGGTCAGTTTTGTTGTCCCCTCTTCCCGACTGTCTTAGTGTGGTTGGACCATGTTAGTTTGTTGGTGATGTGGATGCCAAGGAACTTGACGCTCTCAACCTGCTCCACTACAGCCCAATTGTTGAGAATGGGGTCGGGCTCGGTCCTCCTTTTCCTGTAGTCCACAATCATCTCCTTTGTCTTGATCACGTTGAGGGTGAGGTTGTTGTCCTTGCACCACACAGTCAGGTCTCTGACCTCCTTCTTATAAGCTATCTCCTCAGTGTCGGTGATCAGGCCTACCACTGTTGCGTCGTCGGCAAACTTAATGATGGTGTTGGAGTCGTGCCTGGCCGTGCAGTCATGAGTGAACAGGGAGTACAGGAGGGGACTGAGCACGCACCCCTGAGGAGCCCCTGTTTTGAGGATCAGGGTGGCGGCTGTGTTGTTACCTACCCTTACCACCTGAGGGCGGCCCGTCATGAAGTCCAGGATCCAGTTGCAGAGAGAGGTGTTTAATCCCAGGATCCTTAGCTTAGTGATGAGCTTTGAGGACACTATGGTGTTGAACGCTGAGCTGTAGTCAATGAACAGCATTCTCACATAGGTGTTCCTTTTGTCCATGTGTGGAGTACAATAGAGATTGCATCATCTGTGGATCTGTTGTGGTGGTATGCCAATTAGAGTGGGTCTAGGGTTTCTGGGATAACGGTGTTGATGTGAGCCATAACCAGCCTTTCAAAGCATTTCATGGCTACAGTCGTAGTCATTTAGACAGCCATTTCATGGCTACAGGTCGGTAGTCATTTAGGCAGGTTATCTTAGTGTTCTTGGGCACAGGTACTATGGTGGTCTACTTGAAACATGTTACAGACTCAGACAGGGTGAGGTTGAAAATGTCAGTGAAGATACTTGCCAGTTGGTCAGTGTATGCTCGGAGTACACGTCCTGGTAATCCGTCTGGCCCTGTGGCCTTGTGAATGTTGACCTGTTTAAAGGTCTTACTCACATTGGTTGCAGAGAACATGATCACACAATCATCTGGAACAGCTGATGCTCTCATGCATGTTTCAGTGTTATTTGCCTCAAAGCGAGCATAGAAGTTATTCTTGTCTGGTAGGCCCGTGTCACTGGGCAGCTCTTGGCTGTGCTTCCCTTTGTAGTCTGTAATAGTTTGCAAGCCCTGCCACATCTGACAAGCATCGGAGCTGGTGTAGTACGATTTGATCTTAGTCCTGTATTGATACTTTGCCTGTTTGATGGCTTGTCTGACGGCATAGCGGGATCTATTATAAGCTTCCGGGTTAGAGTCCTGCTCTTTGAAAGCGGCAGCTCTACCCTTTAGCTCAGTACGAATGTTGCCTGTAATCCATGGCTTCTGATTGGGGTATGTACGTACAGTCACTGTGGGGACGACGTCATTGATGCATTTATTGATGATGCCAGTGACTGATGTGGTGTATTCCTTAATGCCATCAGAAGAATCCCGGAACATATTCCAGTCTGTGCTAGCAAAACAGTCCTGTAGTTTAGCATCTGCTTCATCTGACCACTTTTTTTATTGACAGAGTCACTGGTGCTTCCTGCTTTAATTTTAGCTTGTAGACAGGAATCAGGAGGATTGAATTATGGTCAGATTTGCCAAATGGATGGTGAGGGAGAGATTTGTACGCGTCTCTGTTTGCGGAGTAAAGGTGGTCTAGAGTTTTTTTATTATGAAAACTGATTTAAGTTTCCCTGTATTTAAGTCCCCGGCCACTAGGAGCGGCGCCTCTGGAGGAGCGTTTTCCTGTTTGCTTATGGCGGTATACAGCTCATTGAGTGCGGTTTTAGTGCTAGCATCGGTCTGTGGTGGTATGTAGACAGCTACGAAACATACAGATGAAAACTCTCCAGGTAGACAGTGTGGTTTACAGCTCATCATGAGATACTCTACCTCAGGCGAGCAAAACTTTGAGACTTCGTTAGATATCGTGCACCAGCTGTTGTTTACAAATGTGCAAATATGCTGCTGTTCTATCCTGCCGATAGAGTGTATAACCCACCAGCTGTACGTTATTAATGTCGTCTTTTCCAGTGATTGAACGTTAGCTAACAGTATGGCAAATGGCAGATGACAGATTAGCCACTCGTCACCTGATCCTCACAAGGCACCCCAATCCCTTTCCGCAAAATCTCTGTTTCTTTCTCCAGTGAATGACGGGGATGAGGGCCTGTACGGGTGTTTGTAGTATATCCTTCCTGTCGGACTCATTAAAGAAAAATTATTTGTCCATTTCGAAGTGAGTAATCGCTGTTCTGATGTCCAGAAGCTCTTTTCGGTCATAAGAGACGGTAGCAGAAAAATTATGTACAAAATAAGTTACGAACAATGCAAAAAAATAAAATAAATAGCACCGTTGGTTAAGAGCCAATAAAGCGACAGCCATTCCTTCCGGCGCCATCTTCACTATCTGTGGGATGAACTGGGGAAAACTACCTTGAATCAGTGCAGTCTGAATCTCGGAAGCCGTTTTTACATCTCAGATGTTTTCTCCAGGGATGTAAATGAAAAGACCAGGGTGAATGAGGATGGGAGGAAAAACAGAGTCAGGTAATGACCTGACTCTGTTTTTCCTCCCATCCTCATTCACATGGCATGTTGACATCTGAAGTTTCATTACTTGAATCAGTGTCATCTACCTCCCCTTTATCCCACTGTTGCCCATCCCAATGGATGGGAATAGATGGGAATACACAGATGGGTCCAGGAAGTCCCTCTACTGCCTCCTCCCCCAAGTCTGGGTTCTGTCCTGGAGGAAGTAGAAAAATGGGCATACAGGGCTCGATGGAGGCTGAACTGTGTGGTTGGCCACCGGAGGCAGAGGGCAGAATGAAAACTCTGGGCTGCTCCTTAGAGGCTGTGAAAACATAGACCGGAGGGATGCCATTTTCTTGTATGGGCACACAGAGCAGACCTCCACTTTGGTCTGTGTCCCCATCCCCACGTGTAGAGTCTGAGGGTTGGGGGAAGTTGGCTAGGGCTGGAGGGAGGCAGGGTGCCAAATAAGTTATCACAATTTCTGCTAAGGAAACAGGGAGGGTATGCAATTCCACTGATAGGTGGGACAGTGCCCTTGATAGGAGAGACAGAGGGGGGTTGTTGTGTCTGTCTGGTTTCTCTTCTGGGGGTGGTGGTGGTGGTGTGGTTCAGAGCAGTGAAGGAGGGACAGGTTTGGGGATGTGGCGAGGGGGCAATGGAGGGTCTTCAAAGTAAATGTTGGGAGTGAAGGAGTCAGTCCCTGTCCCTGGAGATCCAAGGGTCTTGACAAGGGTAATCTGTGCATCTGTCCTAGCGGATGAGGTTTTCTGCTGTTCCAAAAATGTTTATGTGTTGATATGATGATCTGAGCGGTTATGTCCTTGTGATTTTGAACGTTAAATGTGAAGAAATGGTCACTTATGGGGAAACTGAGGGAGAATCCAATCAAGCTCATGAAAAAGATTAAACCACAACCTTCTGTTAAAAAAAAAAGAAACCCAACTTTATCCCCTTTAGAAATGAATCAACAAAAGTATCAAATGAATCACAGTTTCATGTGTATAATTGAAGATACAATAATTAAATCAGAACAGATGGCTATCTAGAAGAAAAAAGTCAACATTACTCTTAAGAGATAACAATCCAGATTGAGTCGTTGCTTATCTTATTGAAACAATCGTGTTGTAAAGGATAGGACAGGGCTACAGTTATTTTTAATGCATGTAATAAAAGAGTGTGGACTGGTGTTTGAGGTGTGATGGTACATTTTCCCATGTTTCACTGCAGGCCCATCTGAGGGGTGACACACCCCTAAGGTTACAGACTCCACACCTAGATCAACCTGTCATGACAGCCTTAATAAAGTAGCGGATTGGTTCTGGGTTACGATATTATACCTAGATAATGACATCCAAATACATGAGGAATAATAAAGGTAGTTACTGAAGCTTTTCTATTGGCACATTAAATAGAAACTCCGGTCCGATACACATGCCCTCTCAGGTCTTTCAACAAAACAGTGATTCACCAGACCACCACATAGCTCAAGGCTACCTATCAAATGTATGAATCATGTTAATTGTTTTTTTATTCATAAAAGCCAAAGACTTGTATAACTAAACCATTTTTAAAATATATATTTTTTCACCTTTATTTAACCAGGTAGGCCAGTTGAGAGCAAGTTCTCATTTACAACTGCGACCTGGCCAAGATAAAGCAAAGCAGTGTGACAAAAACAACACAGGGATAAACAAACATACAGTCAATAACACAATAGAAAAATCTGTATAAAGTGTGTGCAAATGAAGTAAGGAGGTAAGGCAACAAATAGGCCAATAGTGGCAAAGTAATTACAATTTAGCAATTTACACTGGAGTGATATGTGCAGATGAGGATGTGCAAGTAGAAATACTGGTGTGCAAAAGAGCAAAAAAACTAAAACAAATATGGTGATGAGGTAGGTAGTTGGTTGGATGGGCTATTTACAGATGGGTTGTGGACAGCTGCAGTGATCGGTAAGCTGCTCTGACAGCTGACGCTTAAAGTTAGTGAGGGAGATATAAATCTCCAACTTCAGTGATTTTTGAAATTTGTTCCAGTCATTGGCAGCAGAGAACTGGAAGGAAAGGCGGCCAAACGAGGTTTTGGCTTTATGGATGACAAGTGAAATATACTTGCTGGAGCTCGTGCTACAGGTGGGTGCTGCTATGGTGACCAGTGAGCTGAAATAAGGCGGAGCTTTACCTAGCAAAGACTTATAGATGACCTGGAGCCAGTGGGTTTTGCTACGAATATGTAGCGAGGACCAGCCAACGAGAGCATACAGGTTGCAGTGATGGGTAGTATATGGGGCTTTGGTGACAAAACGGATGGCACTGTGATAGATTGCATCCAATTTGCTGAGTAGAGTGTTGGAGGCTATTTTGTAAATGACATCGCCGAAGTCAAGGATCGGCAGGATAGTCAGTTTTACGGGGGTATGTTTGGCAGCATGAGTGAAGGACGCTTTGTTGCGAAATAGGAAGCCAATTCTAGATTTAACTTTGGATTGGAGATGCTTAATGTGAGTCTGGAAGGAGAGTTTACAGTCTAGCCAGACACCTAGGTATTTATAGTTGTCCACATATTCTAAGTCAGAACCGTCCTGAGTAGTGACGCTAGTCGGGACAACAGGCCCTCAGATTTGACACACTGAACTCTATCTGAAAAGTAGTTAGTGAACCAGGCAAGGCAGTCATTAGAGAAACCAAGGCTATTGAGTCTGCCGATAAGAATACGGTGATTGACAGAGTAGAAGCCTTGGCCAGGTCGATGAAGATTGCTGCACAGTACTGTCTTTTATCAATGGCGATTATGATATTGTTTAGGACCTTGAGCGTGGCTGAGGTGCACCCGTGACCAGCTCGGAAACCAGATTGCATAGCGGAGAAGGTACGGTGGGATTCGAAATGGTCGGTGATCTGTTTGTTCACTTGGCTTACAAGAGACTTTAGAAAGGCAGGGCAGGATGGTTATAGGTCTGTAACAGTTTATGTCAAGAGTGTCTCCCCCTTTGAAGAGGGCCGCTTTCCAATCTTTAGGAATCTCAGACGATATGAAAGAGAGGTTGAACAGACTAGTAATAGAGGTTGCAACAATAGCGGCGTAAAATTTTAGGAAGAGAGGGTCCAGATTGTCTAACTCTGCTGATTTGTAGGTATCCAGATTTTTCAGCTCTTTCAGAACATCAGCTGTCTGGATTTGAGTGAAGGAGAAGCAGGGGGGGGGCTTAGGCCAGTTGCTGCGGGGGGTGCAGAGCTGTTGACTGGGGTTGGGGTAGCCAGGTGGAAAGCATGGCCAGCCATAGAGAAATGCTTATTGAAATTCTCGATTATCATGGATTTATCAGTGGTGACGGTGTTACCTAGTCACAGTGCAGTGGGTAGCTGGGAGGAGGTACTCTTATTATCCATGGACTTTACCGTGTCCCAAAACTTTTTGGAGTTAGTGCTGCAGGATGCAAATTTCTGTTTTAAAAAGCTAGCCTTTGCTTTCCTAACTGACTGTGTGTATTGGGTCCTGACTTCTCTGAAAAGTTGCATATCGTGGGGACTATTCGAAGCTAGTGCTGTACGCCACAGGGTGTTTTTTTGCTGGTCAAGGGCAGTCAAGTCTGGAGTGAACCAAGGGCTATATCCGTTCTTAGTTCTACATTTTTTGAAAGGGGCATGCTTATTTAATAGGATGGTGAGGAAAGCACTTTTAAAGAACAGGTGGTAAGGGTAGGGACCAACACATCTGCCACGCTGATCCTCAACACTGGGGCCCCTCAGGGGTGCTTGCTTAGTCCCCTCCTGTACTACCTGTTCACCCACGACTGAGTGGCCAGGCACGACTCCAACACCGTCATTAAGTTTACTGACGACACAACAGTGGTAGGCCTGATCACAGAAAAAGATGAGATGGCCTATACGGAGGAGATCAGAGACAACCACCTTCTCCCTCAACATAAGCAAGACAAAAGGAGCAGATCGTGGACTACAGGAAAAGGAGGGCTGAACACGCCCCCATTCACGTCGACAGGGCTGTAGTGGAGCAGGTCAAGAGCTTCAAATTCCAAACTGTTATGATCCGAACACACCAAGACAGTCGTGAAGAGGGCACGACAATGCCTTTTCCCCCTCAGGAGACTGAAAAGATTTGTCATGGGTTCTCAGATCCTCAAAAAGTTATACAGCTGCATAATCGAGAGCATCCTGACTGGTTGCATCACTGCCTGGTATGGCAACTGCTCAGCCTCCGACCGCAAGACACTACAGAGGGTATTGCGTACTGCCCAGTACATCACTGGGCCAAGCTTCCTACCATCCAGGACCTCTATACCAGGCTGTGTCAGAGGAAGGCACAAAAAATTGCCATAGACTCCAGCCACCCTAGTCATAGACTGTCCTCTCTGCTACCGCACAGCAAGCGGGCGCCAAGTCTAGGTCAAAAGGCTTCTTAACAGCTTCTAGCCCCAAACCATAAGACTCTTGAACAGTTAATCAAATGGCTACCCGAACTATTTGCATTGTCCCCACCCCCATTTTTACTCTGCTGCTACTCTCTTATCCATGTATCATACCTTTACTGGATTAACAGCATGGCCAATGTATTCAACCTTTTATGTCCCTTGTTTATGTTTGAATGTTTATTCTTTTAAGCTTGGAAAATAGACCCTTAAACCCAGACTTTGGACCACACACCCACTCCACTGAATAGCAGGTTAGCCACTGATTCCTTCCAAACCACAAAATTGTTGAATTTGCGATTTCCAACTTATTGTGTAATGTTTATGTCCAATGGCCGATGAGCACTGATATGTTTTATCTATAATTTCTCTTCATATGAGGCACGGTGATCGCCTGCCTGTGTGAATAACTGATTTTTGATGTAACGGCGTCCTCTAGTGATAGCTTTGAAGAACACCAAGGTTTAGTATTATTCCGATAATATTTAGATATACAGTGGATGGCACTCTAGGACCAGTCCTCCCTTAAATCAGTCTTATCTCTTAAGAAGGAGATGAATCCTTCCTTTTTGACATTTATTTAGAAAGTAGGAAATAGAGAGGGAGAAGTTAGACATGGCATGAGGACAAGAAATGGCAGACTGGGGATTTTAACCCTTGGGATGTATTCATCGAAGTGACTGGGAGTGCTGATTGACAATAAACTTTCATTTGATCGTCAAACAGGTAGGCCAAACAAATGATCAAATTAAAAAACAAGAAATCAATAAATGTCGGAACAAATACAATGAACAACCTAAATAGCACCTTAACAGTAATTCAAATGCCATCTAAACCTACAGTGTCTTCAAAAAGTATTCACACCCTTTTACTTTTTGTCACTGGCCTACACACAGTGGGGATCCCTAATAAATACAAGTACGATATGCCATAATGTCAAAGTAGAATTATGTTTTTCATTTTTTCGAATTAAACATTAAAAAGCTGAAATGTCTTGAGACAAGCATTCAACGCCTTTGTTATGGCAAAGCCTAAGGAGTACTAATTAGTACCACAATACTAACCTGGGGTGGCAGGTAGCCCAGTGGTTAGAGCATTGGTCCAGTAATCGAAAGGTTGTTGGATAAAATCCCTGAGCTGACAAGGTACAAATCTGTTGTTCTACCCCTGAACAAGGCAGTTAACCCACTGTTCTCCAGTAGGCCGTCATTGTAAATAAGAATTTGTTCGTAATCAACTTGCCTAGTTAAATAAAGGTTCAATATAAAATAAATTGACAGTGAAAAGAATGAACCCTGTAAAGATATTCCAAATCATACATCCTGTTTGCAACAAGGCACTAAACTAACACTGCAAAAAATGTGGCAAAGCAATACATTTTTTGTCCTGAATACAAAGTGATGTGTTTCGGGCAGATCCTATTATGGGTATACTTGTAATAGTTAAGGACTGGATAAAAAAATAATCTAAGCACAGGCAAAATCCTAGAGGAAAACCTGGTTCAGTCTGCTTTCCAACAGGCACTGGGAAATTAATTCACCTTTCAACAGGACAATAACTTAAAACAGAAGGTAAAATCTACACTGGAGTTGCTTACCAAGAAGACAGGGAATGTTCCTGAGTGCCCAAGTTACTATGGATAGACCTGAAATGGTTGTCTAGCAATGGTCAACAAACAATTTGACAGAGCTTGAAGAATTTTGAAAGTAATAAAATGGGCAAACGTTGCACAATCCAGGTTTGAAGAGTTCTTAGACTTACCCAGAAAGACTCATGGTGTTTGAATACTTGTGAGATATTTCTCCATTTCAAATTCAATAGATTTGCAAAAATTTTAAAAAGCAAGTTTTCACTTCATCATTAATTTGATTTGATTTGATTAATGTTGATGGGTGAAAAAAAAATATTCATCCATTTTGAATTCAGGCTGTAACACAACAACATGTGGAATAAGTCAAGGGGTATGAATACTTTATGAAGGCCATGTACATAGGGCAGCGGTCTATAAGGTGCAGGGTAGAGTAGCAGGTAGTAGCCGGTTAGTGACAGTGTCTGAGGTTCAGGGCAAGGTACTGAGCTGAGGCCGGCTAGTAGTGACTATTTAACAGTCTGATGGCCTGGCGATAGAAGCTGTTTATCAGTCTCTCAGTTTCAACTTTGATGCACCTGTACTGTCTCCTCCTTCTAGATGGTAGCGGAGTGAAAAGGCCGGGGCTCGGGTGGTTGGGGTCCTTGATGATCTTCTTGGCTTTCCTGTGACACCGGGTGCTCTGGGGGATCAGGTCTCCTCCGTCAATGTAATCTAATGTTAAAAGAAAGACATATTTCTGACCAAGCCTAAGAGCATCATGAAGACAAGTACCTGATATACCTCTCTAACTTAAAGTCCATCTAAAATATCTTGACTGCATAATTAACAATCAGGGTACAACACAATAAAATATTTATATACACACACACAATACCCTCCGGTTACTGGCCCGCCTCTAACCTAGAGGCTACTGCTGCACCAACAGCATCATCAACAAGGTTTCTCACTGTGGCTCCCTTACATCAGAGCATTTCCCTGATGCTTCCCTGTGAGGTATCATTACCCGATGCATTTTATTTTGTCTCACAAACCCCTTCTTCCCCTAACCCTAAAATCTCCCCCTCGCTCCCATGAGGAGACTAGCCTACCTATATGAGGAGAGACTGCTTCATTTTCTGTTTAGGTCCTATAAGTGCAGACGTCCATCGCGCTATCCGACGTAAGACAATAAGGAATACACAAAACGAAAAAGGACAACTTGTATTCTTATTACTTAGCACCTTTTTCTTCCTTGTTGTGGTTGTTTAAGCGCTTAAGGATGATATGTTTCTCTCTCTCTCTCTCTCACACACCCTGTGTTTGGGTCAAGGAAAGGGACAGCAGGAGAGTTATTTAAAAAAAAATAATGACAGTTAGTACGAAGAACTATGAATAAATCAGTGAATCAGATTCAGATTTACTGTCTGAAATTATTAGGTCTGTCTTTGCTCTACGCAACAATCTAAGCAGTTAAGTACACACACAAGCTCGCGCACACACACACACACACTTGTAAACAAATGACTGTAAGCAGTTACAGACAGATGGAGGTGAAGTAGGAAAATATGGGGTGGGGGGCTCGAGGTGAGGAGGAGGATTGTTTAAGATACTGTTTGAAGAGGTAGGGTTTCAGATGTTTTCGGAAGATAGGCAGGGACTCTGCTGTCCTAGCTTCAGAGGGAAGCTGGTTTCACAATTGGGGTGCCAGGAAAGAGAAGAGCTTGGACTGGCCTGAGCGGGAGCTGCCCTCCCGTAAGGGTGAGAGGGCCATGATACCTGAGGTGGCAGAACGGAGTGCTCGGGTCAGGGTGTAGGGTTTGAGCATTACATGAAGGTAGGGAGGGGCTGTTCCGTAGGTAACCACCATGGTCTTGTAGTGGATGCAAGATTCAACTGGAAGCCAGTGGAGTGTGCAGAGGAGCAGGGTGATGAGAGAACTTGGGAAGGTTGAAAACCAGGCGAGCTGCTGCTTTATGGATAAGTTACAGGGGTTTGATGACATAAGCGGGGAGCCCAGCCAACAGTGAGTTGCAGTAGTCCAGATGCCTGGATCAAGACCTGCGTCACTTCCTGTGTGAGGTAGGGTCGTACTCGTACACAAACCCACACACACAAATGCATTTGAGTACAAATACACACACATACAGTACAGGTGCTTTTGTGTGATTGGAATAACATAAGGATACCACCGGCAACTACTCACTTTGGTTCAATTGAGGTTTCCTCCAGATACGCACACAAGGTGGCAGACTTTCTCACTAAACTGATGGGTCTTTCAGAGACCTTGCACGATGATGCACCCAAACCAGGGGTACTCAAATACGAGCCTTGATGTCCAGAAGAATGCGAGAGATTAAACTCAACTGGTTTCCCTTTCAGGTCTGAATCTGGTATGAATCTGATTAGAGGAGACAACTGAAATCCCTGACCTAGGACAAAAGCACTATTCTCCAAATCAAATGAATTGGTCACATACACATATTTTGCAGATGTTATCGCAGGTGCAGCGAAATGCTTCTGTTTCTAGCTCCAACAGTGCAGTAATACCAAACAATACAAAACATTACACACAAATCCCAAAAATGTTAAGGAGTTAAGAGTCCAGAATATAAAGATGTAGTATATATGATGGTGTGTATAGACCGTATGGACAATATATGAATAGAAAAAGGTTTGTACAGTAGTAGTTATATAGGATGAGCCTTGACTAGAATACACTACAGTGGCAAGAAAAAGTATGTGACCCTTTGGAGATACCTGGATTTCTGCATAAATTGATCATATTTGATCTGATCTTCATCTAGGTCACAACAATAGACAAACACCGTCTGCTTAACACAAACAATTATACATTTGTGTCTTTATTGAACAGCCCGTGTAAACATTCACAGTTCAGGGTGGGAAAAGTATGTGAACCCTTGGATTTAATAACTGGTTGACCCTCCTTTGGCAGCAATAACCTCAACCTAACGTTTTCTGTAGTTGCGGATCAGACCTGCACAACGGTCAGGAGGAATTTTGGACCATTCCTCTTTACAAAACTGTTTCAGTTCAGCAATATTCTTGGGATGTCTGGTGTGAACTGCTCTCGAGGTCATGCCACAACATCTCAATTGGGTTGAGGTCAGGACTCTGACTGGGCCACTCCAGAAGGCGTATTTTCTTCTGTTGAAGCCATTCTGTTGCTGATTTAGTTCTGTGTTTTGGGTCATTATCCTGTTGCATCACCCATCTTCTGTTGAGCTTCAATTGGCGGACAGATAGCCTAACAGTCTCCTGCAAAATGTCTTGACAAACTTGGGAATTAATTTTTCTGTAGATAGCAAGCTGTCCAGGCCCTGAGGCAGCAAAGCAACCCCAAACCATGATGCTCCCTACATCATACTTTACAGTTGGGATTAGGTTTGGATGTTGGTGTGCTGTGTCTTTTTTTCTCCACACAGTGTTGTGTTCCTTCCAAACAACTCAACTTTAGTTTCATCTGTCCACAGAATATTTTACCAGTAGCGCTGTGGAGCATCCAGGTGCACTTTTGCAAACTTCAGACATAGAGCAATTTTATTTTGGACAGTAGTGGCTTCTTCCGTGGTGTCCTCCCATGAACACCATTCTTGTTTGTTTTATGCATCGTAGACTCGTCAACAGAGCTGTGAGCATGTTCCAGAGATTTCTGTAAGTCTTTAGCTGACACTATAGGTTTCTTAACCTCATTAAGCAATCTGTGCTGTGCTGTTGCAGTCATCTTTGCAGGACAGACACTCCTAGGGAGAGTAGCAACAGTGCTGAACTTTCTCCATTTATAGACAATTTGTCTTACCGTGGACTGATGAACATCAATGCTTTTAGAGGTACTTTTGTAACCCTTTCTGGCTTTATGCAAGTCAACGATTCTTAATCTTAGGTCAGATCTTTGTTCGAGGCATGGTTCACATCAGGCAATGCTTCTTGTGAATAGCAAACTCAAATTTTGTGAGTTGTTTTGAAGGGCAAGGCAGCTCTAACCAACATCCCCAAGCTCATCTCATTGGACTCCAGGTTAGCCGACTTGACTACAATTAGCTTTTGGAGAAGTCATTAGCCTAGGGGTTGACATACTTTTTCCAACCTACGCTGTGAATGTTTAAATGGATTTCTCTTGCCTATATTGAATAGATTTAATTTGTGTGTTAGTTTAAGCACACCATGTTTGTCCATTGTTATGACTTAGCAAATTTGATCTGACCAATTTATGCAAAAATCCAGTTAATTCCAAAGGGTTCACACACTTTCTGCCACTGTAGATATACATGAAGTGGGTAAAACAGTATGTAAACGTATATGCTGGAACCTTGGAAACAAGTCTACCTAGGGAGACTAGGCAGAAGTGCAAGTACAGACCTCCAGGTCAGAATTTCAGAAAGGGCCCCTAAAGTCTCTTTAGTGAGCCATTGAAATAAAACCATGTTTCTAGTCAACCAGCATCAAGCTGGTTTCCTTTCATTTTGGAGATGCTGTTCTGAGCCATTAACCAGTTATAGAAAGAACATCAAGGATGACCCTTTGATTCAAAATGGTGAAAGATATGTAACTAGTTATAACAATTATACAGTCGTGGCCAAAAGTTTTGAGAATGACAAATATTAATTTCCACAAAGTTTGCTGCTTCAGTGTCTTTAGATATTTTTGTCAGATGTTACTATGGAATACTGAAGTATAATTACAAGCATTTCATAAATCCTCTTTGGCCTAGGGGGCGGTATTTTCACGTCCGGATAAAAAGCGTGCCCAAAGTAAACTGCCTGGAAGCTAGGATATGCATATAATTGGTAGATTTGGATAGAAAACACAAAAGTTTCTAAAACGGTTAAAATGATGTCTGTGAGTATAACAAAACTTATTTGGCAGGCGAAACCCCGATGACAAACCATCCAGGATTTTTTTTTTGAGGTGACTCTGTTTTCAATTGGTTTTCTATTTGAATCTAGATTTCTGAGGCATTTGGTTGCAGTTCGCATGGCTTCCACTAGATGTCAGTCTTTAGAAATTGTTTGATGTTTTTCCTTTGAGAAATCAAGTAGCCCTGTTATTTCATGTGTCACTGCAGGTGCACTCTAATGTTTTGGTGCGCGCGACCTGGAACGTGGTTCACTTTGTTTTCGTCCGGTATTGAACACAGTTTATACCGTCTTAAATTTAATCGATTATTTACATTTTAAAATATCTAAAGTTGGATTAGGAATGTTTGAAAATGTTTGGACAAAGTTTACAGGTAACTTATTAGATATTTTGTAGTCATGTTGGGCGAGTTGGCACCGGTGTTTTTCTGAATCAAACGCGCCAAATAAATGGACATTTGAGATATAACGACGGAATTAATCGAACAAAATAACCATTTGTGATGTTTATGGGACATATTGGAGTGCCAACAGAAGAAGCTCTTCAAAGGTAAGGCATGAATTCTATCGTTATTTCTGAGTTGTGTCGCGCCTGGCGGGTTGAAATATCATTGTCATGTGTTTGTTTGATGGGGTGCAGTCCTCAGATAATAGCATGGTTTGCTTTCACCGTAAAGCCTTTTTTGAAATCTGACACGGTGGTTAGATTAACAAGAAGTTAAGCTTTAATTTGGTGTATTGCACCTGTGAATTCATGAAAGTGAAATATTTCTAATATTATATTTTTTAATTTCACGCTCTGCAATTTCACAGGATGTTGTCAAAACGTTCCGCTAGCGGAACCCCTAGCCATAACAGGTTCACAAGTGTCAAAGGCTTTTATTGACAATTACATGAAGTTGATGCAAAGAGTCAATATTTGCAGGGTTGACACTTCTTTTTCAAGACCTCTGCAATCCGCCCTGGCATGCTGTCAATTAACTTCTGGGCCACATCCTGACTGATGGCAGCCCATTCTCTCATAATAAATGCTTGGAGTTTGTCAGAATTTGTGGGGTTTTGTTTGTCCACCCGCCTCTTGAGGATTGACCACAAAATCTCAATGGGATTAAGGTCTGGGGAGTTTCCTGGACATGGACCCAAAATATCGATGTTCTGTTCCCCGAGCCACTTAGTTATCACTTTTGACAAGGTACTCCATCATGCTGGAAAAGGCATTGTTCGTCACCAAACTGTTCCTGGATGGTTGGGAGGTTGCTCTCGGAGGATGTGTCGGTACCATTCTTTATTCATGGCTGTGTTCTTAGGCAAAATTGTGAGTGAGCCCACTCCCTTGGCTGAGAAGCAAGCCCACACATGGTCTCAGGATGCTTTACTGTTGGCATGACACAGGACTGATGGTAGCACTCACCTTGTCTTCTCCGGACAAGCTTTTTTCCGGATGCCCCAAACAATTGGAAAGGGGATTCATCAGAGAAAATGACTTTACTCCAGTCCTCAGCAGTCCAATCCCTGTACCTTTTGCAGAATATCAGTCTGTCCCTGATGTTTTTCCTGGAGAGAAGTGGCTTCTTTGCTGCCCTTCTTGACACCAGGCCATCCCCCAAAAGTCTTCTCCTCACTGTGCGTGCAGATGCACTCACACCTGCCTGCTGCCATTCCTGAGCAAGCTCTGTACTGGTGGTGCCCTGATCCCGCAGCTGAATTAACTTTAGGAGACGGTCCTGGCGCTTGCTGGACTTTCTTGGGCGCCCTGAAGCCTTCTTCACAACAATTGAACCGCTCTCCTTGAAGTTCTTGATGATCCGATAAATGGTTGATGTAGGTGCAATCCTACTGGCAGCAATATCCTTGCCTGTGAAGCCCTTTTTGTCCAAAGCAATGATGATGGCACGTGTTTCCTTGCAGGTAACCATGGTTGACAGAGGAAGAACAATGATTCCAAGCACCACCCTCCTTTTGAAGCTTCCAGTCTGTTATTCGAACTCAATCAGCATGACAGAGTGATCTCCAGCCTTGTCCTCGTCAACACTCACATCTGTGTTAACGAGAGAATCACTGACATTATGTCAGCTGGTCCTTGTGGCAGGGCTGAAATGCAGTGGAAATGTTTTTGGGGGATTCAGTTCATTTGCATGGCAAAGAGGGACATTGCAATTAATCTGATCACTCTTCATAACATTCTGGAGTATATGCAAATTGCCATCATACAAACTGAGGCAGCAGACTTTGTGAAATTTAGTATTTGTATCATTCTCAAAACTTTTGGCCACGACTGTAGAGTGGGCTGCTGGTGTAATGAATACTCAGGGAGAAGAAGGTGCAGATACATGCGCAGAGCGCGGCAGGTGTTTATTTCCGCAGAAGGCAGGAATCATGGTCACAGGCAGGCAATGGTCTTACACAGGTTGGCAAACAGGCAGGTGAAGAAAAACTAGGACTGAAGGCTATAGGCCATAGGAAAAGGCTTAATAGAGTCAAAACGAACAATACCGCAAACAGAATTAACTAAATGAGGAGCTGATGAGACCAGGTGAGTAACTAACAGGTGAAATCAATGAACAAAAATGAAAGACAGGGCTACGTTCAAGACGTCAAGGTTGACTAAGGAAATACAGTACACCCCAAGGGAGGCTCCTGACAACCCAACGGCACCGGAGGGTGGAGTGGGTGGGGGAGCAGAGGCGGCCGCCTAACTCGGGGGCGAGGTCTGGCAGGCTTGTTCGACAAGGTCTTGAACTGACCCGACGTTCTGCGTCGAGGCTGATGTCCAGTGGGTCTGGTCGGGGGTCGACCCGGAGGTCAGGACGGTTACGGTGGAAGACCTGAATCATCTCTGGGTCGAGGATGTCCTGGTCGGGGACCTAGGACCGATCTCCATGCCCATAACCTTCCCAGTCCACTAGATAGTGGATGCAACCTCTGACGTTTGGAATCAAGGATGGCCTGAATGGCGTAGGCATGTTCCTCTCCGACGTCCAACGGTGGGGGCGCACTGCAGGTTGAGACTGGAGAATGAAGAGGCCCGGTTTTAACAGAGACACAGAAGGACAAGGAGATTTTATACTGACGGGGTAACTGGAGGCGGTACGTGACGGGGTTGATGCGATGGGTTCTCTTGAAGGGACCAATGAAGCGAGGACAGAACTTTTTGCAGGGGAGGCAGATGTCTCTGGTAGAGAACCACACGCGCTGTCTGGAGTGAAAGAGTGGCGTAGGTTGGCGGCGTCTGTCGGCAAAGCGTTTCTGGGTATTTGAGGCTCCCTGCAGATGCCGGTGAGCAGTCTCCCATACCCGCTCACTATGCCGAAACAGAACCAGGCGCCGCCTTCCAGGGAGACATGGGGGGGGGGGGGGTTGGTAACCAGGTACATACTGAAACGGAGTAAGGCGGAGGGATGAATGCATGAGTGAGTTCTGAGCGTATACGACCCAGGTCGACCCAGGCCGTATACCATCTCCATTCATGTGGAGAGGCAGAACATTGTTGGTGGAGGTACTTCAACATTTCTTAGTTTAGGCGTTCCGTCTGGCTGTTGTTCTGGGGATGGTACCCGGAGGAGAGGCTGTGATACTTTTGTACCGGTTTCCTCCAGCATCTTCACAAGGTCCTTTGCTGTTGTTCTGAGATTGATTTGCGCACCAAAGGACATTCATCTCTAGGAGACAGAACGTGTCTCCTTCTTGAGCGGTATGATGGCTGCGTGGTTCCATGGTGTTTATACTTGCGTACTATTGTTTGTACAGATGAACGTGGTACTTCAGGCATTTGAAAATTGCTCCCAAGGATGAACCAGACTTGTAAAGGTCTACAATCTTTTTTTTCTGAGGTCTTGGCAGATTTCTTTTGATTTTCCCATGATATCAAGCAAAGACGCAGTGAGTTTAAAGGTAGACCTTGAGATACATCCACAGGTACACCTCCAATTGATACAGTGAATTATAAGTAAAATAATCTGTCTGTAAACAATTGTTGGAAAAATTACTTGTGTCATGCACAAAGTAGATGTCCTAACTGACTTGCCAAAACTATAGTTTGTTTACAAGAAATTTGTGGAGTGGTTGAAAACAAGTTTTAATGACTCCAACCTAAGTGTATGTAAACGTCCGACGTCAACTGTATATTCCAGATTAAGATGATCTGTCAGGACGAGAAAGGGATGTGGTGCGCCCTCCAACCAGTGGCGCCACTGAGGGCCAGCTTGATGGCGAGGAGTTCTGTTCCCCACATCATAATTCCTCTCAGCGGTGGATAACTTACTGGAAAAGAAGGCACAGGGATGTGATTTGGGAGGTGTTCCCACCCGCTAAGAGAGTATGGCTACTACTTCGGAGGCATCCACCTCCAGGGTGAAAGGAAGAGTCGGATCAGGTTGGCGAAGGAAAGGAGCTGTGGTGAAGAGGCGTTTCAAGTTGTTGAAAGCAGTCAGGGCGGTGTCAGTCTATTGAAGGGTCTGGGTCTTTTGGCTGGTAAGGGCAGCGCCAGTAGAATTGAAGTTCCGAATGAAATGGTGAAAGGAGTTGGAGAACCCAATGAAACATTGGAGTTCCTCAACGTTTGGTGGGTTTGGGCCAGTTACTGATGGCGGTGACTTTGTTCTCATTCATGCTGACCGCTCCAGGTGTCAGTACGAAACCGAGGAAGTTTACCGAGGTTACATGGAAAGTGGAGTCGTTGAAGAACCTTTTGCACATGCTATAGGTGTTCTTTCAGGGAGTGGGAGTAAATCAGGATGTCAATGTAGACAATGAGAAAGCAGTGGATCATATCCAGGAAAACCTTGTTCATAAAGGATTGGAAGACGGTGGGGAATTAGTAAGGCCGTAGGGCATCACTTGGTATTCGTAGTGCCCTCGTGCAGTGATAAAGGCTGTCTTCCATTCGTCGCCTTCACGTAAAACGGACAATGTTAAATGCACTTCGCAGGTCCAGTTTTGTATAGATATTGGCGCGGCCCACTTGTTCAAGGGCCGCTGGGATCAGAGATAGAGGCAAAAGGTTCTTGACCGTGACATCATTCAGAGAATGGTAATCAATACATGGACGGAGACCACCGTCATTTTTTCCAACGAAGTAGCTGGACGCAGCCGGGGAAGAAGGGCGAATGAAACCATTTGAGTGATTCATCTATGTACAGTTGAAGTCGGGAGTTTATATACACTTAGGTTGGAGTCATTAAAACTCGTTTTTCAACCAATCCACAAATTTCTTGTTAACAAACTATAGTTTTGGCAAGTCGGTTAGGACAAGTAATTTTTCCAAAAATTGTTTACATACAGATTTCACTGCATCACAATTCCAGTGGGTAAGAAGTTTACATGCACTAAATTAACTGTGCCTTCAAACAACCTGTGCCTTCAAACAACAAAATTCCAGAAAATTATGTCATGGCTTTAGAAGCCTCTGATAGGCTAATTGACATCATTTGAAGGTGTACCTGTGGAAGTATTTCAAGGCCTACCTTCAAACTCAGTGCCTCTTTGCTTGACATCATGGGAAAATCAAAAGAAATCACCCAAGACCTCAGATAAAAAATAAAAACAAATTGTAGACCTCCACAAGTCTGGTTCAATCTTGGGAGCAATTTCCAAATGCCTGAAGGTACCCCGTTCATCTGTACAAACAATAGTACGCAAGTATAAACACCATGGAACCACGCAGCCGTCATATCACTCAGGAAGGAGACGCGCTCTGTCTCCTAGACATGAACGTACTGTGGTGCAAAAAAATCCCAGAACAGCAAAGGACTTTGTGAAGATGCTGGAGGAAACCGATACAGAAGTATCTATATCCACAGTAAAATGAGTTCTATATCGACAACCTGAAAGGCCGCTCAGCAAGGAAGAAGCCACTGCGCCAAAACCGCCATAAAAAAGCCAGACTACGGTTTGCAACTGCACATGGGGACAAAGCTCTTACTTTTTGGAGAAATGTCCTCTGGTCTGATGAAACAAAAGTAGAACTGTTTGGCCATAATGTCCATCGTTATGTTTGGAGGGAAAAGGGGGAGGCTTGCAAGCCGAAGAACACCATCCCAACCGTGAAGCACGGTGTTGGCAGCATCATGTTGTGGGGGTGCTTTGCTGCAGGAGGGACTGGTGCACTTCAAACTAGATGGCATCATGAGGCAGGAAGATTATGTGGCTATATTGAAGCAACATCTCAAGACAGTCAGGAAGTTAAGCTTGGTCGCAAATGGGTATTCCAAATGAACAATGACCCCAAGCATACTTCCAAAGTTGTGGCAAAATGACTTAAGGACAACAAAGTCAAGGTATTGGAGTGGCCATCACAAAGCCCTGACCTCAATCCTATAGAAAATGTGTGGCCAGAACTTAAAAAGTGTGTGTGAGCAAGGAGGCCTACAAACCTGACTCAGTTACTCCAGCTCTGTCAGGAGGAATGGGCCAAAATTCACCTTATTGTGGAAGGCTACCCGAAACGTTTGACCCAAGTTAAACAATTTCAAGGCAATGCTACCAAATACTAATTGAGTGTATGTAAACTTTTGACCCACTGGGAATGTGATGAAAGAAATATAAGCTGAAATAAACAGATTCTCTACTATTATTGACATTTCACATTCTTAATAAAGTGGTGATCTTAACTGACCTAAGACAGGAAATTTTTACTAGGATTAAATGTCAGGAATTGTGAAAAACTGAGTTTAAATGTATTTGGCTAAAGTGTATGTAAACTTTGACGTAAACTGTAGTTCTCCATTGCCTCATTTTCCGGGATAGATAGGGGGGTAAACACGGCCCTTTGATGGGGACACTCCAAGGAGTAAGTCAATAGCACAGTCCCCTAGGCGATGTGGTGGCAGAGTGGAGGCGTTGATTTTGCTGAGGTCGTTGCTGTCCTGGGCGTATTCAGTTGGTATGGTGGGTGGCACTGCAGAGGAGAGTCCTCAATGGTGGTGGCTATACAGGGTAGACTGAGACAACTGGTGAAGCAGGTAGGAGACCAGGACAGTAGTTCACCTTGTTGCCATGAGATGGCAGGGTCGTGAAGACAAAGCCAGTGGTGTCAGAGGATGAGTTCCATTAGTTGAATGGTATCGGTGTGATAGACTCCAATCTGGAGGGTGACGCTCTGTCAGGTGCGAAATGAAGCCCGTGCCCAATGGCTGCCCGTCCAGGGTGTTAGTCTTTAAGGGAGGGGCAACCGGTGTTAGATCAATGTCAAGCTCTTGTACTAGTTGGTGAGCAATAAAATTACCTGCTGCTCCCGAATCTATCAAGCCCTCTACGTACTTAGTAACCTTTCACGGTTATCAATACTAGGATGGAGAGTTGTTTCTGGGAGATATTTAGAAATAAAGACACACCTACCTGCATGGCAGCGGCGGGACCCTTATCTCTCCGTGGGGGGGGGGGGGGGGGGGGGGCGAACAGGGCAATGGCTAAGTAGATGATCTTTCCCTCCACAGCATAGGCAGAGCCCTTCTTGGATCCACCTTTGAAATTTGATCCACGGGATAGGAGCATGGCCCAACTGCATGGGCTCTGGAAGACTCGGACGGGATGACGGAATCATGGAAAGAGAAGGTGTCGGGTTCCTGGGTGGCAGAGTTCTTCAGCGGTCGGCGATGAGGTGGTCGATGGAGATAGACATACGAATGTATCGATTTAAATCCTGAAGGTCACCTCTACAGGCCAGCTCTGCCTGAAGTTCCCTGTTGAGCCCTCTTCGGTAGACGGTAAGTAAAGCAGCCTCACTCCATCCACTCCCTGCAGCCATGGTGCGAAACTCGAGGGCATACTCGGCAGCTGAATCGCGTCCTTGTTGAAGTTCAATGAGGACGTCTCCTATAGGATGACCGGAAGGAGAGTGATCGAATACCTCTGTGAAGAGGGTGTGGAAATGGTTCTCGGATCCAAGTTCTGTGCTGTTGGCAGTCCATATGGCGGGGGCCCAATCCAGGGCTTTGCCTGTGAGTAGAGAACAAAATCCAGCCTGCTCTTGTCAGTGGCGAAGTTAGTAGGGCTGTGCTCAATGTATTTGCTGCATTACATCAGAAATCCCTGACATTTCCCAGGTGAACCGTCATATTTTCCAGGCATGGATATGAATGAAGGAGGGCTATGGGTTACGATACCTGGCATCGGAGGAGTAAGGATAGGGGGGGAGAAGATGGCAGATTTCTATACGCTCCTCCGCTGAATCCATTCCGTTTTTAGTTGAGGTATTCTGTAATGAATACACAGGGAGAAAAAGGTATAGATTCACACAAAGTACAGCGTGTTTATTTCACCTTCGCAAAAGGCAGGATCCCTGGTCACAGGCAGGCAATGGTCTTACACAGGTTGGCAAACAGGCAGGTGAAGAAAAACTAGGACTGAAGTCTGGTTCTCACAAACGAGCTAGGAAAAGGCTTAGTAGAGACAAAACAAACAATACCCCACAAAGGCAAAAACAGAATGAACAGAACTAAATAAGGAGCTGATGAGACCTGGTGAGTAACTAACACAGGTGAAATCAATGAACAAAAATGAAAGACAGGGCTACATTCAAGAATACAAAGAAACAGGGCTACGTTCAAGAACACAACGAAACAGAACACATGGTTGACTAAGAAAATAAATACAGTACCTTACAGCTGGTTTCTATCCTTGCCCCCTAATCAGGGACTGATTCAGATATGAGACAGACACCAGGTGAGCGAGCGGGTTCTCTGGCCAATCAGTGACAGAAATCCATTGGTACTTCCTGGGAGAGAAGAAAACAAGCAGTCGACTTGATTGACTCTAGTCTAATGTTTATTTCAAAAGCACAAATCCCAAAGTAATATCTCCTCAGCATAACACAGTGCGCAGTGAAGCGTGAAAACAGAGGTTTGTTTCTGATGCATTTAGAGTGTGTGTGCTTGTGGGTGGGTGTATGTGAGCTGAAGATTGTGTAGAATAACCTCCTGAATCCACTTTCATTGTTTTACTAACCTTAGTTCATTCATGACCGCTGGTAACACTTGATTGGAGAGCCCTCTCCTACTACAAGCGCTCTTGTGTTTAGATCGCTTGGCATGGAACAGAATGCAAGCTGTTATTTGCCGGTGGTTGGGATCATGGAATCAGAATGAGTTAGTTAGGATTCTAATTCTATGGTCAATGTTCTCACTCCTATCTCACATTGGGTGGACGATGCAAAATGGAAAATAAACATAATGGCCTCACGACAATCACCCACCCTCTGTGGACACCCTAAATGAGGCATGCTGTGTGTTTCTATGTGTGCTTGTGTGTGACTACTAACTCCTACTATAGATCATGAATGGGAACATGCTTTCCACTGTTAAATCCATGTCTCTGTGTGGGTGTTGGTTTGTTATATTTTACACTTTTTAGTTGTTAATTGAACATCAAAACATAAGGCACTTGATCTTAGTTAAATAGAGTACAGTCCTTGTGAGAGGGTAAAGTCGTGTGTTTGTATGCGTGTGTGTGCGTAATCCAGTATAATCCACATCTCTGTATGTATGTCAGTTTAATGAAGGCGTGAGTGGAGAAATGGGTTGGGTGGGTGAGGGATGATTGATCCATGTCCCAGGGATGGGAACATATAGCATGGTAGCATACAATAGGGTTTTTATTTTTCTGAGTAGCCAATAGGCCACTATGGAACCAACAATATAATTATGATCATGGTGACAATAATGATGATCAGGAGGAGGAGGGTGATGATTATAATGATAATGATGATGATTATAATGATGATGATGATGATGACAACAATGTTTGTAGAAAGATAAATTACTTCAGTGTGTTTTACTCTCTTAGCTGGAGACCTATTTGTCCTACCAAAGCATCGCGGTTCTACTTACTACAGAGGTTTCCATTAAATATATAACGGGTACCGATTGACAGTGTGTTAGTGGATAGAGAGAAACGGGAGCGAAAGAGAGAGAGACCACTTGGCAAAGACGTCAATTCAACGTTTGCACGTTGGTTCAACGTAATTTCATTGAAATGACGTGGAAACAACATTGATTCAACCAGTGTGCCCAGTGGGAGAGGGAGATGGCATGGTCTCGTGACGCCTGTATTGGCATCACTCCGGTTGGAAAAGAGAGATGTGAGGAGAGACGCTTCCATTATTAGACCGGTGCTCACGGTCACGCTCACTCCTGGAGATGCGCGCGTTGCTCCGAGACCAACGGATAAGTTCGAGGAGAGAACCGGCGAGGCGCTGAGATAGCCCAGCCTTCCGTAGGTTACACCCGGACATATAAGAGACCGAACTAGGGTCTACGAGTCAGTCAAAGCAAGACTGCGCATTATCTGCACTTGGATATACCCAACAACGCACGCACACAATCATCCCAAACCGAGATGAGGAACAACTAAACACCAGGAAACTGAAACAACAACTCAATATGTAACTTGGACTCAATGCGCAACTTGGAGTTATGTTGGACACGGGTTTGTTTTCATGAATTCCAAACTTGAATCGCTACACTGGGGACGTGCTCAAGTTACGACATAAACGAATAACTTCACAGTGCCATTCAGAGACAATTTATTATTTTAGGAATCCATTTTACTATAATAATGTCCAGGATTATGCAGATGACGTGAGTGACATATTTTGGTAACGCGCGCCAGTTATTCTGCGGAGGCTCCAGTTAGTCTGTCGTGGCTTGACCATTTTATTAGCTAAATCTGTTCAAACCAATGTTTTCTTGTCCTTATAGGAAAACAACTGCATACCATTTGATATTTATTAGAATGATGACAGGCGATTTGTTTGTAAATTATCTGTCAGCTTTAACATTGCTCAGATAGCCATCCCGCTGGGCACACACTGGTTGAATCAGCATTGTTTTCGCGTCATTTCAATTAAATTATGTTGAACCAATGTGGAATAGACGTTGAATTGATGTCTGTGCCCAGTAGGCTGATGTGTGCATCTCCATTTGAGAGACAGCGGGGACTTGAGCACACTAACATCTGAAGTAGGCTCTCCTGCCCAGTTTGTAACTTGTTCCCAATCTCTTGTGTTGCCTTGTTTTATAGGCTGAAATGATATTTTAAGGATATTTCTGTGACCACCTGGACATAACTTCCCGCTTCTTTAAAATATCCAAACAATTAAGCAGCTGTGAGATTACGATCAATTCTGTTTCATGTACTGGACAACTTTTAATTGTTTGAACGGTTTTATTTTCAGACAGGAAATATAATTGCTCTCTGCTTTATTCTGGCGCACCCCACGGGCATAGTTTATCGTTTGGCTGCTTAGAATGAACTTGGAGGATGAAACTGGGAGGAGGAGAGGGATTGAACAGCGATAACACAACATTAATACTTTTAGTTATAGCCTAATGTTTTTACCCTCAACTTTTAGGATATCATTTTATGTCAGCCATCCTCAACTAATATAAAACAACGTTACCAACAGCATCTTTATTACAACAACATTTTATTCTCACTTTAATCCAGTCCATCCATCGTGTTACTCATGGCTTCACCCTTGGATAGTGCATGTTCAGTGGGGCTGGGCGACACTAATGGTTCGACCAGCGTTTTTTCTCTTCCCTGCAATCAGAGCGTCTCTTCCCTGCAACTGGCCCCCTACTCCCCCGAATCCACGGCGCTCTTCGCTACAGCCATCACCCTCATGGTGGTCTTCACCATCGTGGGAAACATCCTCGTCATCATTGCCGTCCTGACCAGCCATGCACTCCGAGGACCGCAGAACCTGTTTTTAGTGTCGCTAGCGGCTGCAGACATTTTGGTGGCGACCCTCATCATCCCATTCTCCCTAGCCAATGAACTGCTGGGATACTGGTACTTCAAGTCTCTGTGGTGCGAGATCTACCTGGCGCTGGACGTTCTGTTCTGCACTTCCTCTATAGCTCACCTGTGCGCCATCTCATTGGACCGTTACCTGTCCATCAGTCGGGTTACCTACTCCCGCCAGCGCACACCCATGCGTATCAAAGCCTCCATCGTGGTGGTGTGGCTCATCTCGGCCATCATCTCCTTCCCTCCTCTTCTGTCGCTAAATAAGAGCGAGCCCGGCGGGGAGGGGAGTGAGAGGGGGCCTCAGTGCCAACTGAACGACGAGCGCTGGTACATCCTCTACTCCACCGTCGGCTCCTTCTTCGCCCCATGTCTCATCATGATCCTGGTCTACATGAGGATCTACCAGATCGCCAAGCAGCGCACACAGAACCCGCCAGGCGAGCCCAGGAAAGACGGGGTGGGCTGTGCCACCCCAAGTCAAACCCCTCGGGGGATCCAAGCCAACGGGAAGGAGGACAGAGGGGAAACCCCAGCTATGCCCCACAAAACCACCAGCGTCAGACCCCCCACCCTGGCTGTTACTCCATCACCGTCCCCCGACCAGGCCAATGAGACCCGCTCCCCTTCCACCCCCACCACCCAAAACCTCCTCCATCCTCCGGTTCTATCTCTAGCTCCAACCCCAACCACCATCTCCCCTCCTACCTCCCCCCTGGGTCCTTCACCCTCCTTGGTCTCACCGTCTCCCTCCCCCACTCTCCCCCCACCAGCCCCGGCCAAACCCAAACATGGGGAGAAGAAGGTGAAGGGGAAGAAGGGAAAGAAGTATAACAATAATATGGACAGCTCAAACAGCTCTGACAGTGACATGGAGAACGAGGAAGGGGGGAGGACGGTAGTCAACAATCCTAGCATGGCTGGTTCAGCCGGCATCCATTCTCCTGCCACCATCCAGAAGTACAGGGACATGATCGCCACCTCTAAGGGGGCTCGGCTGGTGGCAGGGAGGAGGTCTAAACCGGAGAGCACTCCGGGAGCAGCACGTCGTAAAGCCATGGTGAACCGAGAGAAGCGCTTCACGTTCGTCCTGGCCGTGGTGATCGGAGTGTTTGTTGTCTGTTGGTTCCCTTTCTTCTTCTCCTACTCGCTGCAGGCCATCTGTCCTGAGACTTGCTCCCTCCCTGATCCCCTCTTTAAGTTCTTCTTCTGGATTGGCTACTGCAACTCCTGTCTGAACCCTGTCATATACACCATCTTCAACCAGGACTTCAGAAAGGCCTTCAAGAAAATCCTTTGTAAGAACACCAAGGGCACCTTCTTCTAGACTGAATGCTCTGTAAGGACAACAATGGCAACCTTCCTTTAGTAAAGAGGCCTTAAACAGATGACCTGTAAGGTCAGTCCTTTCTTTTCAGTCCTCTCTAAACTCTTTGACGTGTAAAAAACAGCACAAATATTCTGTCAACATTCTGACTGAATTTAGATTCTAATTGATGATGTTACGAAGGGCTGACGATTCTATAACGCTGAATCAGAATAGTTGTAGGATAGCTCACCTTGCAACAGAAAGAAACTCTAAGGGCTTGTTGTTTTAGTCCCTTGGTACGTAGCTGCAGAGCCGTTACCTGGAGAACTGTGACGGTCCATTGCAAGGGCATAGTCTGGGGAGAGCATGTGCAATATATGTTATGTGAATTCTACTCTGGGGGACTTTAGAATGATACTGTGTAAGAATCCAAAGGCATGATCCTGATCCTTTAGTAAAAGGTAGGAGGTATGTTCTGATCTATGAGCATTACACAGTATGCATAGAGAGTGCGGAAGGAAGAGAGAAGGAGGAAAAGAAAATGCCATTTTTGATTTTTAGTCACTCGTGACATAAAGGACATGTTGTTGCTTGGAAAATGACAGTGCAACGCTGCTCTCGTCAAAATATGACGGACTGACTGACATTAAGGTTGTCTGGGAAATCTGTTTGATTAAAAATTGAGAAACCTTTTGGGTATAGCAGTACACCACTGCTCGCTGAGAACTCCTGATCAAAACAACAGTCTTGAGCGCTGCCATTCAAGGACTTTAAAGCGATGAAACAAACAAATATCCTTTTATCAGCCGACTGATAAGCGAAATAGAACAGTGCGAGATGATAGGCCAGACCTGTTTGCCTGTTTAAGCACCACCAGAGGCACTTTTCTTTATCAAAGGGCAGAACCACGAGGAACGCACAAGACCCTGGTCGCCTGTCCACTTACGCCTGCATAGTTACTTTTATCCTGCCTCAAGAATAGCATGTGTTCCTGTAGAGATGTTATCCATATGAGAGAGTGAGAGAGAGAGAGAGAGAGAGAACAACAGGACTCTAACTGTTCATGAGACAACTAACTCTCTCAAACTTTGATGCCCACCACTGCTCTCATGTGGGGCTTAGGCTATATTTTGAAAGACAACTTTGTACCATAAACAACCCTTTCCTCTGGCTCTGTGTTTTAAGGTGCATCTCAATAGCCTATTGTGGCGTCCTCTGCTTGTGTCTTTTCCTTCATCTGCACTGAAAAACAAAGGATATAGGTGGATGCAATATGAAGGATCGGGCATTTGTTTCCACCTGTGTCAGTGCAGGTGAACTAAAAGATGAGGAGAGTAAACAGCTTAACACTATTGTTATAAACCCCTATAAGAGAATTTGAGTTCCAAATGGCAACCTATTCAATATATAGTGCACTACTTTTGACCAGAGCCCATAGGACTCTAGTCTAAAGTAGTGCACTATGTAGGGAATGGGGTGGATTGGATCTAAAGTACTAAAGTACGGAAATGTATGCACTCACTACTGTAAGAGGCACATGATAAGATCGTCAGCTAAAAGACTGAAATGTCAATTTAATCTGTATATTGGATCTATATAGCACAATTTCAAGTGCTTAAAGCATATCTCATTTTTAAGAGGATAAGTACTTTCCCAAATCCCTTGACAAGGAACACAAATTTGGGACATTTAAGGATTTTTTGGAATGCAGTATAGTCGTACATATTTTTTTTCTTCTATCAAAGACACTGGACAGTGACTATCTGGCTTTGTTTGAGTGGATTCATCTGACTTCAGCCTGAAAGGACATTGCTATTAACGAACACACTGCTCCCCATTGAACAACACAGAACAGTGGCTGTCTATGAGAGGAGGAACTCAGCCACGTTAGCTTTACTGCTGGCCTGACACAAACACTTCAAACGGTCTTAAAAACACTAGTTGATATTGATTATAATACTGAAAGCCCAGGTCCCGTATATCCTCAGCTACTTCTGGAAGGACATTCATCCCATAAGATAATATAGTACTTTATTAAGCTCCCAAATGGCAAATATGGGATGGATGAATTAATGAATGATTGATTGCTTGATAGATCAATGTATGAATGTACCTGCACTGGCTGACTGGACTTCTACCTGGCACATTCCTTTATTTCTGAGAGGTACTGCTACTCTTTACAGTTGCTCTTTATGTACAGTATTTCTCAGAGACTGACAGGTCGTGATGCTTTTTGTGTCTCTCCCTCACAGAGGCTATGTCTGTAACTGTGAATGCTATTTAGGTGTCATGACACTATGGGACAAGGGCTGTCGGCATCAACACTTCTAATCTCCCGTTGTCAATTTCTGCTGACCCTTGTGTGTGTGAGAGAGACTGCATGAGTGTGTATTTGCTAATGATGCACTTCTAGTGGCACCAGCTGCAAGTGTCTGGTAAACTTATGTAAAATGTCTGGGGTACTCATGGACTGTGCCAGTGCCTCCTCTGGCTGATATTGTATACTGTAGATCTTCACATACTGGTAAGCACAGAAAAGAGATGTAGTGATAGAGACTCTGGCCAAAGAGCTCTCTCCCTGAGGAACACTAGTCACTAGATGGCCATGCTAGAATGTACAAAACTATTTCGAAAGTACATGATCTATTTGTTCTTCCTTTAGGGTTATGGTTAGTGTTAAGGATATGGGTAAGGTCAAAGGCAAGGTTTTGTGGAACTCCGTTCCGTCCTTTCAAGCATGGCCTTTTAGTGATGCCCCGGGACACCAGCTGACACGGACAGAGCGGGACTCAGAGTGACACTGTCATGCTCTCAAAAGGGGCTGTGATTGGATAAGCTATATGTATTATTTATTTATTTAGAGCCATTTTGAGTTTCCTGTTAGTTTCATATTTATATATTTTTTTCTTTTTGACTGTGCTCTCCAAGCAAGGCAAAGCTAATGTGAACAAAATAGTGTAAATACTGTATAAAATCTGAATATGTTGAATGAGATTCATTGATTTAAAGTCAGCAGAGAAACAGGATTCAGGAGCAGACGTATGTTTGCAGGGGTTGGGGTCATTTCTACTGGAACTCAGTCAATGCAGAAGATGAATGTCAGGATTTTTTTTGTTGTTGTTGCAATATTGGTAAAATCTGGGTCGTGGAGCATTTTTGTATTTATTTATTATTTTTAACTTGTTTCTTAAACATTTTCAGTGGTGTTTTGTAAAGACTATCGTGCTGATGGGTGGCGCTTTAACATCCTGTGGTTGCAGAACCATGGAGATCAGCAAACAACCGCACTCTGTGTTGGCACAAATCGTTCTGCGACAATAACATTTGCATTTTAAAATGCGATTGTCATTGAACTTTTGGTGCTAACAGGGCAGCCATGAAAACTCAATGTATAGTGAATCATCATCCCCATCAACAACCTCCCTACTCTTCTGACCTGCCTGGACTCTTTTCCTCCCCCTGCTGTGTTTGACCTTGGCCTCTCTCCCTCTCCCTCCATTTGGAAATAAAGCAGTTTAAATAAGCATGGAGTGATCAATCATTTAAAATTATTGTATACAGTACTGCTGTCTGTGGTGTTAAAGGGGACATGAGTAAAACGGCTTGGCCCACTACATGGGGGCTTGAAGAATATTACACACTGACTCTTGGGGGTGGCTCTAAATATAGCAGATTTAAATGGATCAGTCTTAACAGGGAAATCTGCAGTTTGAACAATAACAAAGCGTTTACCCCGCCACTGATTTAGTAAACAGCTGAGGGAAGGGACTGGAGAAATGTAACGACTTACAAACTCATGGACAGAGCTATGGATACAAGGACTAAACATGCATGATATCAACATTATTTTGTTTACATTTAACAATCTTATATTTTGGGTTCTGATGGGGTATGACAGTTGAACTAAGCTCATGAGGCATCTATACATGATATTCTTCTTGAATCAATGGGTATTTATCATTCATTTAAATGCAGATTTCCCCTTTAATGTCCTTTTAACATTGTGGAGATGCCAAAAGCCCATGGTATACTGTTTAACATTAGTTTCTTATTACGAGATAATTGGTTTCTTATTATGGGACAATTCTAATATTGTGTACCCCAACACATGTGAGCGCAATGAAAACTTTGTTTTTGTAACGGCTGTCGCTCTGCTCATCCTCAGACGAGGAGAGGAGAGAAGGATCTTCAGACCAAAATGCAGCTTCAGGGAAATAAGCCATCTTTTATTTTAAATACGACGATGGCAACACGAAACACAAAACACTTTCAAATTTACAAAACAAGAAAACGACGTTGACGAAACCTGAACATAAACTTACATAACTACACGTAAACTCACGGACAGGAAACAGACGACATCGAAACGAAAACGAACAGCCAAACAGTCCCGTATGGTACATACATCGACACGACACAGGAGACAGACGACATCGAAACGAAAACGAACAGCCAAACAGTCCCGTATGGTACATACATCGACACGACACAGGAGACAATCACCCACAAACAAACAGTGAGAACGCCCTACCTAAATATGACTCTTAATTAGAGGAAAACGCAAACCACCTGCCTCTAATCAAGAGCCATACCAGGCAACCCAAAACCAACATAGAAACAGATAACATAGACTGCCCACCCAAAACTAACGCCCTGACCAATTACACATACAAAAACAACATAAAACTGGTCAGGACCGTTACATAACCCCCCCCTCAAGGTGCAAACTCCGAGCGCACCAGCACAAAGTCCAGGGGAGGGTCTGGGTGGGCAGGTGACCACGGTGGTGGCTCCGGCTCTGGACGCTGTCCCCACACCACCATAGTCACTCCCCGTTTTTGTCTTCCCCTCCCAATGCCCACCCTAAAACTCACATCCCCTAAATAAACAGCCAGCACCAGGAGAAGGGGCAGCACCGGGACAAAGGGCAGCACCGGGACAAGGGGCAGCACCGGAACAAGGGGCAGCACCGGGACAATGGGCAGCACCGGGACAATGGGCAGCACCGGGACAATGGGCAGCACCGGGACAAGGGGCAGCACCGGGACAAGGGGCAGCACCGGGACAAGGGGCAGCACCGGGACAAGGGGCAACACCGGGACAAGGGGCAGGTCCCGGCTGATAAACTCTGGCAGATCCTGGCTGAGGGACTCTGGCAGGTCTATGCAGGCTGACGGCTCTCGACGCTCATGGCAGGCTGACGGCTCTCGACGCTCATGGCAGGCTGACGGCTCTCGACGCTCATGGCAGGCTGACGGCTCTCGACGCTCATGGCAGGCTGACGGCTCTCGACGCTCATGGCAGGCTGACGGATCTGGCTGCTCATGGCTAGCTGACGGATCTGGCTGCTCATGGCTAGCTGACGGATCTGGCTGCTCATGGCTAGCTGACGGATCTGGCCGATCCTGTCTGATTGGCGGCTCTGGCAGATCCTGTCTGGTTGGCGGCTCTGGCAGATCCTGTCTGGTTGGCGGCTCTGGCAGATCCTGTCTGGTTGGCGGCTCTGGCAGATCCTGTCTGGCGGCTCTGGCAGATCCTGTCTGGTTGGCGGCTCTGGCAGATCCTGTCTGGTTGGCGGCTCTGGCAGATCCTGTCTGGTTGGCGGCTCTGGCAGATCCTGTCTGGTTGGCGGCTCTGGCAGATCCTGTCTGACGGACGGCTCTAGCGGCTCCTGTCTGGCTGGCGGCTCTAGTGGCTCCTGTCTGGCGGACGGCTCAGTAGGCTCATGGCAGACGGGCGGCTTTGCAGGCTCATGGCAGACGGGCGGCTTTGCAGGCTCATTGCAGACGGATGGCTCAGATGGCGCTGGGGAGACGGATGGCTCAGATGGCGCTGGGGAGACGGATGGCTCAGATGGCGCTGGGGAGACGGATGGCTCAGATGGCGCTTGGCAGACGGGCAGTTCAGTCATCGCTGTGCAGACGGCAGACTCCTGCCGGCTGAGGCGCACTGTAGGCCTGGTGCGTGGTGCCGGAACTGGAGGCACCGTGCTAATGATAAGCACCTTCCTACTAGTGCGGGGAGCAGGGACAGGGCACACTGTACTCTCAAAGCCCACTCTGTAACTGATGCGAGGCACCGGCACTGGTGACACCGGGCTGAGGACAAGCACATCAGGATTAGTAGGGGGAGAAGATACAGTGTGTACAGGGCTCTGAAGACGCACTGGTAGCTTAGTGCGTGGGGCCGGAACTGGAGGCACCGGGCTAGATACACGCACTACAGGGAGAGTGCGTGGAGGAGGAACAGGGCTCAGGATACGCACTGGTAGCCTAGTGCGTAGTGTAGACACTGTAGGTACTAGGCTGGGGCGGGGAGGTGGCGCCGGAAATACCGGACCGTGGAGACATACTGGCACTCTTGAGCATTGATCCTGCCCAACCTTACCTGGTTGAATGCTCCCGGTTGCCCGACCAGTGCGGGGAGGTGGAATAACCCGCACCGGGCTATGTAGGCGAACCGGGGAAACCATGCGTAAGGCAGGTGCCATGTATGCCGGCCCGAGGAGACGCACTGGAGACCAGACGCGTTGAGCCGGCCTCATGACACCTGGCTCAATACCCAATCTAGCCCTACCAGTGCGGGGAGGTGGAATAACCCGCACTGGGCTATGCACTCGTACAGGAGACACCGTGCGCTCTACTGCGTAACACGGCGCCTGCCCGTACTCCCGCTCTCCACGGTAAGCCTGGGAAGTGGGCGCAGGTCTCCTACCTGCCCTTGGCCCACTACCTCCTAGCCCCCCCCCAAGAAATTTTTGGGAATTACTTACGGGCTTTTTGGGCTTCCGTGCCAGACGCGTTCCCTCATAGCTCCGGTTCCTCTCCCCGGTAGCCTCTGCTCTCCTCAGTGCCTCCACCTGTTCCCATGGGAGGCGATCCCTACCAGCCAGGATCTCCTCCCAAGTGTAGCAACCCTTTCCGTCCAATACATCGTCCCATGTCCATTGCTCCTTTCTCTCCTGTCCCTTACTCCGTTTAGTTTTCCCTTGCCGCTTGGTCTTAGCGTGGTGGGTGATTCTGTAACGGCTGTCGCTCTCCTCATCCTCAGACGAGGAGAGGAGAGAAGGATCTTCAGACCAAAATGCAGCTTCAGGGAAATAAGCCATCTTTTATTTTAAATACGACGATGGCAACACGAAACACAAAACACTTTCAAATTTACAAAACAAGAAAACGACGTTGACGAAACCTGAACATAAACTTACATAACTACACGTAAACTCACGGACAGGAAACAGACGACATCGAAACGAAAACGAACAGCCAAACAGTCCCGTATGGTACATACATCGACACGACACAGGAGACAGACGACATCGAAACGAAAACGAACAGCCAAACAGTCCCGTATGGTACATACATCGACACGACACAGGAGACAATCACCCACAAACAAACAGTGAGAACGCCCTACCTAAATATGACTCTTAATTAGAGGAAAACGCAAACCACCTGCCTCTAATCAAGAGCCATACCAGGCAACCCAAAACCAACATAGAAACAGATAACATAGACTGCCCACCCAAAACTAACGCCCTGACCAATTACACATACAAAAACAACATAAAACTGGTCAGGACCGTTACAGTTTTAAAGTGGTTCATGGCATACAGGAAGCAACACAAACACTGCCAGTTACTGTATCCCTTGTGAGCTTATCGTATGTGATCTTATGTGAAGTTAATGCGATAGCATGTGACAATATGTAACAGGAACATGTGCTAAAATGAATGAAACTACACATGTAAAAACATCTTGTGAAAAAATGTTGGACAACATCGGGAAGTAACATTTCAAAATGCTATACCACAAAAGTTAGATTTTCACATGTGAAAGTTTTTCACATGAATGTGCAAATTTGATTTTCACATGTGAGGTGAAAACGTGTTATTCTCCTCACATGTGAAGAGGTGGTGTTAACATGTGAACACTAAATGTAACACATGTAAACATATGGTTTGACATGTGAACAACTGACCTCACGTGTCTTTTTTTGTGAAAATTTCAGCTCAACATGTGAAAACAGCTATTTCACTTTTTTTTAATATAAGGGAATGAAATTATATAGGAGTTTTAAAGTAAGTTTACAATCTTTCATCATTGACAATATGATTACATTTCACATGATCACTTAGTAGTGACTTTTCAGTAGTGACTCCACCTGGGATTTGAACTCACAACCTCTGGATTTGGAGTATGCTGAGTTTCATTCATTACCTACAGTACATCTCTGCACTTAGCAAAATAGTGCCATCTGCACTGCTATTTTAGTTATCAGTTAATCTGACTATTAACTCATCATGGATTTAATTTACTTATATCAGCAATTTGAAGGGTTTTCTGTATAGTTGTCTAATATTGGTGGGGCATATTTTTTTAATGTTACTCTTGAATCACTAAGATAAATATAATAGTTTTTCTTGAGTGTATTTTTAACAAAGCTCAGATTTATTTTACTTAAGTCCAAAGTGTAGGAATACAGGTGAACTCATTTTTTGACAAAGACATGGTGGCGTAGCAGGAAGCTCAGAATGCAGTGAACCAAGAGGCTGTGAATTCAAATCCCAAGTGAGGACATGTTAAATAATAATTACTTTATAAATAAACATACACAATGTAATCATGAGTGTGTGAAATATTAAGTTGATAACATTGTATTTTAAAAGCACTATTTGTCTGTGTCACGCCCTGGCCTTAGTATTCTTTGTTTTCTGTATTATTTTAGTTAGGTCAGGGTGTGACATGGGGAATGTTTTTGTTTTGTTGGTTTTGGGTGTTGTTTATGGTAAAGGGGTTGTTGTATAGTATATGGGTTTGTGTGGAGTACATGTTTCTAGTGTTGTCTATGTATGTTTAGTTGTCTAGGAGAGTCTATGGTTACCTGAATGAGTTCCCAATTAGAGACAGCTGATTTCGGTTGTCTCTGATTGGGAGCCTTATTTAGGGTAGCCATAGGCTCTCATTGGTTGTGGGTAATTGTCTATGTAGAACGTTTGTAGCCTGTATGTATGTGCACAACGTTTGTAGCTTCACGGTCGTTTTGTTGTTTTGTTAGTTTGTATAGAGTTTTGTGTCGTGTTCATCTTCGTGGTGTTAATAAAAGAAGATGGCTTATTTTCCAACTGCTGCGTTTTGGTCCGTCAATCCCCCACACGATCGTGACAGAATTACCCACCATAGGACCAAGCGGCATGGAAAGCGGCAACAGGATCTACCTACACAGGATTCATGGACATGGGAGGAGATACTGGAGGGTAAGGGGCCGTGGGCTCAACCGGGAGAATATCGCCTTCCTCGTGAAGAGCTGGAGGCAGCTAAAGCCGAGAGGAGGCGATATGAGGAGGCAGCACGGAGACAAGGCTGGAAGCCCGTGAGTACAACCCAAAAATTTCTTGGGGGGGGCCTTAAAGGGAGTGTGGCGAAGTCAGGTAGGAAACCTGCGCCTACTCCCTGTACTTACCGTGGAGAGCGAGAGTACGGGCAGACACCGTGTTACGCAGTAGAGCGCACGGTGTCTCCTGTACGCGTGCATAGCCCGGTTCGGTACATTTCAGCTCCACGTATCGGCCGGGCTAGACTGAGCGTTGAGCCGTATGTCATGAAGCCGGCCCAACGCATCTGGTCACCAGTGCGTCTCCTCGGGCCGGCGTACATGGCACCAGCCTTACGCATGGTGTCCCCGGTTCGCCTACATAGGCCGGTGCGGGTTATTCCACCTCCCCGCACTGGTCAGGCGACGGGGAGCATAGAACCAGGTAAGGTTGGGCAGGCTCGGCGTTCAAGGGAGCCAGTACGCCTGCACGGTCCGGTATTTCCGGCGCCACCTCCCCGCCCCAACCCAGTACCACCAGTGCCTCCTCCACGCACTAGCTATATGGTGCGTGTCTCCAGCCCTTTACCACCAGTGTCTAAACCACGCACCAAGCCTCCTGTGTGTCCCCAGAGTCCTGTGCGTCCTGTTGCTGCTCCCCGCACTAGCCCTGAGATGCGTGTCCCCAGCCCGGTGCCACCAGTCCCGGCACCACGCACCAGGCCTACAGTGCGCCTCAGCCGGCAGGAGTCTGCCGTCTGCACAGCGCCATCTGAGCCATCCGTCTCCCCAGCGCCATCTGAGCCATCCGTCTCCCCAGCGCCATCTGAGCCATCCGTCTCCCCAGCGCCATCTGAGCCATCCGTCTCCCCAGCGCCATCTGAGCCATCCGTCTCCCCAGCGCCATCTGAGCCATCCGTCTGCCATGAGCCTGCAAAGCCGCCCGTCTGCCATGAGCCTGCAAAGCCGCCCGTCTGCCATGAGCCAACTGAGCCGCCAGCCAGACAGGAGCCGCTAGAGCCGCCAGCCAGACAGGAGCCGCTAGAGCCGTCCGTCAGACAGGATCTGCCAGAGCCGCCAACCAGACAGGATCTGCCAGAGCCGCCAACCAGACAGGATCTGCCAGAGCCGCCAACCAGACAGGAGCAGCCAGATCCGTCAGCTAGCCATGAGCAGCCAGATCCGTCAGCTAGCCATGAGCAGCCAGATCCGTCAGCTAGCCATGAGCAGCCAGATCCGTCAGCTAGCCATGAGCAGCCAGATCCGTCAGCTAGCCATGAGCAGCCAGATCCGTCAGCTAGCCATGAGCAGCCAGATCCGTCAGCTAGCCATGAGCAGCCAGATCCGTCAGCTAGCCATGAGCAGCCAGATCCGTCAGCTAGCCATGAGCAGCCAGATCCGTCAGCTAGCCATGAGCAGCCAGATCCGTCAGCTAGCCATGAGCAGCCAGATCCGTCAGCTAGCCATGAGCAGCCAGATCCGTCAGCCAGCCATGAGCAGCCAGATCCGTCAGCCAGCCATGAGCAGCCAGATCCGTCAGCCAGCCATGAGCAGCCAGATCCGTCAGCCAGCCATGAGCAGCCAGATCCGTCAGCCAGCCATGAGCAGCCAGATCCGTCAGCCAGCCATGAGCAGCCAGATCCGTCAGCCAGCCATGAGCAGCCAGATCCGTCAGCCAGCCATGAGCAGCCAGATCCGTCAGCCAGCCATGAGCAGCCAGATCCGTCAGCCAGCCATGAGCAGCCAGATCCGTCAGCCAGCCATGAGCAGCCAGATCCGTCAGCCAGCCATGAGCAGCCAGATCCGTCAGCCAGCCATGAGCAGCCAGATCTGTCAGCCAGCCATGGGCCGTCCCTCAGTCCGGAGCTGCCATTCCTCAGTCCGGAGCTGCCATTCCTCAGTCCGGAGCTGCCCCTTACCCTGGTGCTGCCCCTTACCCTGGTGCTGCCCCTTACCCTGGTGCTGCCCCTTACCCTGGTGCTGCCCCTGACCCTGGTACTGCCCCTTACCCTGGTACTGGCCCTTAGTCCGGAGCTGCCATTCCTCAGTCCGGAGCTGCCCCTTAATGCAATGGGGTTAATGTGGAGGGGGGTCGTTTGGAGGAAGCCTAGGAGGTGGGTAGGTACTGTGGTGACGTGGGGACCGCGACCAGAGCCGGAGCCGCCACCGTGGAAGGAAGCCCACCCAGACCCTCCCCTAGACTGTGTATGGTGCGCCCGGAGTTCGCGCCTCAAGGGGGGGGTTATGTCACGCCCTGGCCTTAGTATTCTTTGTTTTCTGTATTATTTTAGTTAGGTCAGGGTGTGACATGGGGAATGTTTTTGTTTTGTTGGTTTTGGGTGTTGTTTATGGTAAAGGGGTTGTTGTATAGTATATGGGTTTGTGTGGAGTACATGTTTCTAGTGTTGTCTATGTATGTTTAGTTGTCTAGGAGAGTCTATGGTTACCTGAATGAGTTCCCAATTAGAGACAGCTGATTTCGGTTGTCTCTGATTGGGAGCCTTATTTAGGGTAGCCATAGGCTCTCATTGGTTGTGGGTAATTGTCTATGTAGAACGTTTGTAGCCTGTATGTATGTGCACAACGTTTGTAGCTTCACGGTCGTTTTGTTGTTTTGTTAGTTTGTATAGAGTTTTGTGTGGTGTTAATAAAAGAAGATGGCTTATTTTCCAACTGCTGCGTTTTGGTCCGTCAATCCCCCACACGATCGTGACAGTCTGTGTATACTTAAAGACACATTTTTGTTTGCAGGGCATCTCAAATCTCATGTGAAAAATATTTGATCAAATAAAATATGTGAAAGGTTATGTGAACACGTGAAAATCCACACATGGAACTTCATGTGAAATATCATCACATGTGAAGTGTTCCAAAAACACATGAGTTCATATGTGGAATTTCACACATGAAATAACATTTTACAAGTGAAATCATGTGATTTTCCACTCATGAAATCATGTTTTTCCACAAGGGATGGTCCACATGGAATAAATGAACAGCATACTGTTTAACAATTTTCCTTGAGTGTCACACACACACACACACACACACACACACACACACACAAACACACTCTCTGTTGAGCTGCTATTTTCTTGAGTTTTCTCGTGTCATTTACCTTGTGACCTTCCTGCATTACTCATTATATTAATAAAGTGAAATTGAATCAACCAATTTGATAGTCAGTTTTAAAAAGGTTAAGGGTAGCAAAATCACTACCTATCCCATCGAGCCAAGCGGGAAGAGGCTGCCCGTTGTCACAGTTCCAAGACCAGTCAGAAACGTCCAGCTAACCCTACGTCAATGACGCCAGTGGATCTCAACTGAACTTGGATCCGCGTTAAGTAGCAATGATATCCTTCGCCATCGTTGTTTTATGAAAGATATCTCAAACTAGTCATGACTATTCAACAAAACAATAAATTATTTAAAAGTTTTTTTTACAGCAAATGTCAAATGTTACATGATTGTATAACTAGCTGAGGGTGCAGTATATATTAAGTTTGGCAATAAGGTCTAAAACTAGCTTGAGCCTAGTGCGCATGGGCGCACATGCACACTAGGCTAATTCAGGAGACAGATTGTAGTTTTTATGCCCTGATATCAGGACCTGGCGGCTAAAAGTTTGATTAAGTCAGACGATTTATAGAATACAATCCCAAAATCTGCTGTAGCTGTCAATAGTAAAGCAAAGCTTAAAACGGTGTTTGAGTGAACCCCGGATACAGAAAAGTTATAGTGAAGTCGTTTCTGGACACGGTAGACTACTCCTCCTCACCACTATAGCAGAGGTCAACTTGTCGACAGTGATTTGAGTTTGATTTGTGCAGCGAGGCAGCGTTGGGTTCTCTCTCTTTTTGTCTCTCAAACACACACACACATAAATACAGATGATGTAAAACGCATCACACTGTGACAGTTTCTGTATTTTGAAAGTTCTATAACCTGAACACTTAATTGCTGAGAAAAATACCAAAGAACGCGCTCTCATTCACGCGATTGGAAACACTACAGCCAAAATGGGAGCCATCTAGAAAAACTTCAATTCGTTCATTTTTCCAAAAACCAGCCTGAAACTCTTTCTAAAGACTGTTAACATCTACTGGAATCCCTAGGAACTGCAATCGGGCACGATTTCGCCCTATTATAAAAGTGCCAGCCATTGAAATCAGTGGTAGGATGAATCTTTTTGGGGGGGATGGTTTGTCCTCAGTGTTTCGCCTGCCATTTCAGTTCTGTCATACTCACAGACATTATTTTAACAGTTTTAGAAACTTTTGAGTGTTTTCTATCCAATATATATGCATATCCTAGCTTGTGGGACTGAGTAGCAGGCGGTTTACTTTGGGCACGCTTTTCATCCGGACGTCAAAATACCGCCCCCTGTCCCAAAGCGTTTCCATCTTAATTTCCTCTGTGCTGTTACTATGCAGGAGAAAGAGGGGCAGGACGACAGATTACTTACTGTAATCAAGTGGCTCTCAGAGCGGTGTGCTTTTCACAGTGTTATATATTCACAAAAGCACAACCTCTCCAGTCTCCCGTTTACACTATAAATATAAAGCAGTACTGATCAGCTGATATGGATGTACAGTACCAGTCAAAAGTTTGGTCACAATTACTCATTCAAAAGACTTTTCTTTATTTTTACTATTTTCTATATTGTAAAATAATAGTGAAGACGTCAGAACTATGAAATATCACATATGGAATCATGTAGTAACTAAAAAAGTGTTAAACAAATCAAAATATATTTTAGATTCTTCAAAATAGCCACCCTTTTCCTTGATGACAGCTTTGCACGTAAAGTGGAGTCGCATTTCAACGGCTCAGACACAAGACGTATGTGGCAGGGTCTACAGACAATCACGGACTAGAAAGGGAAAACCAGCCACGTCACGGACACAAAGTCTTGCTTCCGGACAAACTAAACATCTTCTTTGCCCGCTTTGAGGATAACACAGTGCTACCGATGCGACCCACTACCATGGACTGTGGGCTCTCCTTCTCCGTGGCCAATGTGAGTAAGACGTTTTTTTATTTTTTTTATTTCACCTTTATTTAACCAGGTAGGCCAGTTGAGAACAAGTTCTCATTTACAACTGCGACCTGGCCAAGATAAAGCAAAGCAGTGCGACATAAACAACACAGAGTTACACATGAGATAAACAAACGTACAGTCAATAACACAATAGAAAAATCTATATACAATGTGTGCAAATGTAGTAAGATTAGGGAGGTAATGCAAGAAATAGTCCATAGTGGCGAAATAATTACAATTTAGCAATTAAACACTGGAGTGATAGATGTGCAGAAGATGAATGTGCAAGTAAAGATACTGGGGTGCAAAGGAGCAAAAAATAAAAAATACAATATTGGGATAGTAGTTGGGTGGGCTATTTACAGATGGACTGTGTACAGGTGCAATGATCGGTAAGCTGCTCTGACAGCTGATGGTTAAAGTTAGTGAGGGAGATATAAGACTCCAGCTCCAGTGATTTTTGCAATTCGTTCCAGTCATTGGCAGCAGAGAACTGAAAGGAAAGGCAGCCAAAGGAGGAGTTGGCTTTGGGGATGACCAGTGAAATATACCTGCTGGAGCGCGTGCTATGGGTGGGTGCTGCTATGGTGATCAGTGAGCTGAGATAAGGCGGAGCTTTACCTAGTAAAGACTTATAGATGACCTGGAGCCAGCGGGTTTGGCGACGAATATTAAGCGAGGGCCAGCCAACGAGAGCATACAGGTTGCAGTGGTGGGTAGTATATGGGGCTTTGGTGACAAAATGGATGGCACTGTGATAGACTACATCCAATTTGCTGAGTAGAGTTTTGGAGGCTATTTTGTAAAGGACATCACCGAAGTCAAGGATCGGCAGGATAGTCAGTTTTACGAAGGTATGTTTGGGAGCAAGCGTGTTAACCCTCTCAAGGCTGCCGGCCCAGACGGCATCCCTAGCCGCGTCCTCAGAGCATGAGCAGAACCGCTGGCTGGAGTGTTTACGGACATTTTCAATCTCTCCCTATCCCAGTCTGCTGTCCCCACTTTCCTCAAGATGTCCACCATTGTTCCTGTACCCAAGAAGGCAAAGGTAACTGAACTAACTGACTATCATCTTGTAACACTCACTTCTGTCATCATGAAGTGCTTTGAGAGGCTAGTTAAGGATAATATCACCTCTACCTTACCTGACACCCTAGACCCATTTCAATTTGCTTAACGCCCCAATAGATCCACAGACGATGCAATCGCCATCACACTGCACACTGCCCTAACCCATTTGAACAAGGGAAATACCTATGTAAGATTGCTGTTCATTAACTATAGTTCAGCATTCAACACCATAGTACCCTCCAAGCTCATTACGCTCGGGGCCCTGGGTCTGAACCCCGCCCTGTGCAACTGGGTCCTGGACTTCCTGACGGCCCACCCCCAGGTGGTGAAGGTAGGAAACAACTCTACTTCACTGATCCTCAGCACAGGTGCCCCACAAGCGTGCATACTCTGCCCCCTCCTGTACTCCCTGTTCACCCATGACTGCGTGGCCATGCCTCCAACTCAATCATCAAGTTTGCAGACGACACAACAGTAGTAGGCCTGATTACCAACAATGATGAGAGCCTACAGGGAGGAGGTGAGGGCCCTGGGAGAGTGGTGCTAGGAAAATAACGTCTCATTCAACGTCAACAAAACAAATGAGCTGATAGTGGACTTCAGGAAACAGCAGAGGGAGCACGCCCATATCAACATCAACAGGACCGATGTGGAGAAGTTGGGAAAGCTTCAACTTCCTCGGCATACACATCACTGACAATCTGAAATGGTCCACCCACACAGACAGTGTGGTGAAGAAGGGGCAACAGCACCTCTTCAACCTCAAAAGGCTGAAGACATTTGGCTTGGCCCCTAAAACCCTCACAAACTTTTACAAATACACAATTGAGAGCATCCTGTCGGGCTGTATCACCGCCTGGTACGGCAACTGCACCGCCCGCAACTGCAGGGCTCTCCAGAGGGTGGTGTGGTCTGCCCAACGCATCACAGGGGGCAAACTACCAGCCCTCCAGGACACCTACAGCACCCGATGTCACAGGAAGGCCAAAATTATCATCAAGGACATCAACCACCCGAGCCATGCCCTGTTCACCCCGCTATCATCCAAAAGGCAAGGTCAATACAAGTGCATCAAAGCTAGGACCGAGAGACTGAAAAACAGCTTCTATCTCAAGGCCATCAGACTGTTAAATAGCCATCACTAGCTGGCTACCACCCAGTTACGCAACCCTGCACCTTAGAGGCTGCTGCCCTATATACACATAGACTTGGAATTACTGGCCACTTTAATAATGGAACACAAGTCACTTTAATAATATTTAAATAATGTTTACATACTGCTTTACTCATCTGATATGTATATACTGTAATTTATTCTACTGTATTCCAGTCAATGCCACTCCGACATTGCTCAATCTAATATTCAAATATTTCTTAATTTAAAACTTGTACTTTTAGATGTGTGTATTGTTGTGAATTGTTAGATATTACTCCACTGTTGTAGCTAGGAACACAAGCATTTCTCTACACCCGCAATAACATCTGCTAAAAAAGTGTATGTGACCAATACAATTTTATTTAGATTTGATTTGATTAATGTACACAAGGCCATATGACAAACTCCACAAACAGGGTGGCAAAGGAAGAGTGAATGAATTGTTAACATTAGGTTTTAGCACTGTTAGTGATAAGGGTCATGGAGATAAAAGCACTAGCTTTTAGGAAGATGTAGGACGTTCATCTGGAAACATCCTACTACAGCTGCTTACCTTCTGCATCCGAAATGGCATCCTCTTCCCTTTACAGTGCATTACTAGGGCCCAAGGCTCTGGCCAAAAGTAGTGCACTACATTAGGGAATGGGGCTCTGGTCCAAAGTATAGCACTATTTAAGGAATAGAGTGCTATTTTGGATGTGAACATTGTTTGTTAATACTTTTTTTTGTCTGGTAGAAGGGTTTGGTGGAGAGTCTGGTAGAAGGAAGAGTCTGGTGGAGAGTCTGGTAGAAGCACAGTCTGGTGGAGAGTCTGATAGAAGGAGAATCTGGTGGAAGAAGAGTCTGGTGGAAGGAGAGTCTGGTGGAGAGTCTGGCAGAAAGAGAGTCTGATGTAGAGTCTGGCAGAAAGAGAGTATGGTGGAGAGTCCGGTGGAAGTTGGGCTGTTAAGGTGACCATATTATTGCCACACCTGCGGTCACGATTCATGAAAGCAGTCAAATTCCACGTCACTGTTTAGTCACGGTAATTAGGCTTCTCCAAGCTCTCATGGTGCTGATGGTCATTAGTAGCCTACCAGACTTGGTAAGTGCCTGGTACTCAGCACTCTATTGTCCTTCTAGTCACTCTGACATCAATGCAAATGTCATCAAAAATCTAATCAAATGCTTAATGAGAAGCATATGAGCTCATGTTACGCACGATTTCTATAGGCTATGCAATTGCACGAGAAAGCAGAGTCATGGCCTCTATTAAAAAGAGAAGGATCCAATCAGCTTTCTATAGGCTAGGCCTACTATATTTATTTCTCAACTTTCCTAATATTAAGCACATTGCTTATCTTTACAACAGGAGTATAGCCTACCTGGCTGGCATGAAGATGAGTCACGGGAACAGCATCCTCCATTCACTATTTAAGTGCATAGATGACATGTATTTTTTCCCCTGCCCTTGTTTTCGAGACAGGGGCATGATAATGGTCCATTCTAACTCAAAACAAATTTTACACATATATTATTTAGTATATGTAAAGACAAGAATAAATCAAGAATAGTCTGATGGGTGGCAATATTAGCCTATCACTTGTGAATTATATATTATCCCTTGTGAATGATGCCCAGTGTAAGGCAAGAAACAAAGCCTTTTTTGGGGACTTTTTCTAATCATAGTTGCACATGTAGCCTAGCCCATATGACTATACAGTTGAAGTCGTAAGTTTACATACACCTTAGTCAAATACATTTAAACTCTGTTTTTCACAATTCCTGACATTTAATCCTCGTAAAAATTCCCTGTCTTAGGTCAGTTAGGATGACCACTTTATTTTAAGAATGTGAAATGTCAGAATAATAGTAAAGAGAATGATTTATTTCAGCTTTTATTTCTTTCATCACATTCCCAGTGGGTCAGAAGTTTACATACACTCAATTAGTATTTGGTAGCATTGCTTTTAAAATTGTTAAACTTGAGTCAAACATTTCAGGTAGCCTTCCACAAGCTTCCAACAATAAGTTGGGTGAATTTTGGCCCATTCCTCCTGACAAAGATGGTGTAACTGAATCAGGTTTGTAGGCAAACCGTAGTCTGGCTTTTTTATGGAGCAGTGGCTTCTTCCTTGCTAAGCACCCTTTCAGGTTGTGTTGATATAGGACTCCTTTTACTAAGGATATAGATACTTTGTACCTGTTTCCTCCAGCATCTTCACAAGGTCCTTTGCTGTTGTTCTGGGATTGATTTGCACTTTCGCATCAAAGTACATTCATCTCTAGGAGACAGAATGCGTCTCCTTCCTGAGCGGTATGACGGCTGCTTGGTCCCATGGTGTTTATACCTGCGTACTATTGTTTGTACAGATGAACGGGGTACCTTCAGGCGTTTGGAAATTGCTCCCAAGATTGAACCAGACTTGTGGAGGTCTACAATTTTTATATCTGAGGTCTTGGCTGATTTCTTTTGATTTTCCCATGATGTCAAGCAATGAGTCACTGAGTTTGAAGGTAGGCCTTGAAATACATCCACAGGTACACCTCCAATTGACTCAAATGATGTCAATTAGCCTGTTGTGATACAGTGGATTATAAGTGAAATAATCTGTCTGTAAACAATTGTTGGAAAAATGACTTGTGTCATGCACAAAGCAGATGTCCTAACCGACTTGCCAAAACTAGTTTGTTAACAAAACATTTGTGGAGTGGTTGAAAAACAAGTTTTAATGACTCCAACCTTAGTGTATGTAAACTTCCGACTTCAACTGTATGTTTTGAAAAGGTTTGTAATCACAACTGGCAGAATAACTTCTTAAAATTAAGCAATTTAATTCGCTTTACAAGAGGTGTAGAGCCTAACTGGCATATATAAGCAGCGTGTGAGTTTCACATTTGGGGAAGATAATTTTCACCATAAAATGCACCTTTTTAATAAAAGCATTACATGCATATTCGCATTTGCGGATTTATGTTTTTTTCCGCTAATGGAACATTTGCGCTTATAGCCTCCTGCCGTGTGCTCATTGCTGCAGTTATAATGTGAAGAAATAGCCTAATAGTTTATCAACATTTTCAGCTCAATGTTCTCATCTGTTGTGTCAGCCTCGTTGCGTAAAAAAGGTTTGTATTCATTTGGGATCTATCGCATCCCACAACTGTCCCAGACTATGTTTGGAATATTTATTTATTGCACAGAATAGAATAGGTCAACTTTTGTACAATGGGGGATAGTAGATTGACATAGGCTAGTGCTTTTGCTGTTCGTTTAAGCCTACTCATATTGTAGGTTGACGAAAAGTAAATGTGGACAGTTCTTACAATATCTTCAATATGCACCTCGAAATTGGATAAGGCCGCGTACAGTTGCGTCCCCAATGTGTCTTTCTTCACTTGTATCCTGTGAGAAAGACCCAATCACATGATGGAGAGCCATGTGAGTGTGAGTTGCTTCTGAGCACGCAGCACTTAGGGAGAAGGGAATTCTAATTATTATATTCAGCCCAAGGGAACAACGGCCACAAAAGGCATATCTTTTTTCAGGGGGCATTACGGACACACAAAGGGGATGCTGCTGGGAAATTCGAGGTCTTGTCAAGGGCTTGTCAAATTGTGAATGAGAGACTGATTGTCACGGCTGTTGAAGGAAGTGGACCAAAGTGCAGCGTGGTAAGTCTACATTTTACTTTATTTATATGACGCCGACAAAAACAACAATCCAAAACCAACTGTGAAGCTAAAGGCTATAGTGCCAAAAAACAAAGACAACTTCCCACCAAGACAGGTGGGAGAAAGGGCAACCTAAGTATGGTTCTCAATCAGAGACAACGATAGACAGCTGTCCCTGATTGAGAACCCTACCCGGCCAAAACATAGGAATACAAATAATAGAACATAGAATACCCACCCCAAATCACACCCTGACCAAACCAAATAGAGACATAAAAAGGATCTCTAAGGTCAGGGCGTGACACTGAGGAAGTGTGTACAGCCTGCACAAAAAAACAAAGCAGAGCTAATGTCTTTCATGCAACTTTTTTCAAAGAATCACTAGAGTTGCATCATGCAGCCTTACAATGTATTAACAATCAAAACGTATAGCCCAACATTTGTAGAACAACTAAAGTTACATTAATAACTATAAATTAAGCATATAGGAGTACCTACTTCTTTCTTAACTGCTCAACATAAAATAGCCGCATGTGCGCACTCCCTCAAATCGCTTAGTGAAAATATATTTTCTATTTTATTCAGCTTTGTTCAATTGTATTCTTCGTGCTATAAACTAATATAAAATAATTCCACAGAATTCTAAGCAAATCTTATCTGCTAAATGAACTAGTTTAGCCCACCGCCATATGGCATAGCCAGATTAGGTCCTAACATAAAGACAACTCAGGCTATTCTGGTTTTCTTAAATAGGCTATGTTTTCTTCATATTGTCACGCCCTGACCTTAGAGATCCTTTTTATGTCTCTATTTTGGTTCGGTCAGGGCGTGAGTTGGGGTGGGCATTCTATGTTTTTGTTCTATGTTGTCTATTTCTATGTGTTTGGCCGGGTGTGGTTCTCAATCAGAGGCAGCTGTCTGTCATTGTCTCTGATTGAGAACCATACTTAGGGAGCCTTTTCCCACCTGTGTTTTGTGGGTAGTTGTTTTCTGTTTTGTGTGAGTGCCTGACAGAACTGTTGCGTTTTGTTCCACTTTTGTTTTTTGTTTCAGTGTTCAGGCTATATTAAAACATAATGAACACGTACCACGCTGCGCTTTGGTCTACTCCTTCATCCTCAAACGAACATCGTTACACATATCATGTTTCTTTAGACCGGTTTAAAATAAATAATGGATTTATTGTGAAGGTGTAGGCTATATTACATGGATTTATTAGACTTTTTAAAATGTAGATGTTCCAAAGGTCCAATGTGTGGAAGCCAGGAGATACTAAATGTGTTTATGTTAATTAACAGTCAATTACCGTGAGACCGGCAGTTATTTGCTTGACAATCGCCGGCTGAAGAAATTTTGTGAACGCCACAGCCTTAGGTGGATGGAGAGTCTGGTAGAAGGAAGTTTTGGTGATAAACTGTGCCGTTGTTTACTGTTATCACAGTCCCTGAAGGTCAGTAGCACCAGGCTGCATATTTCAGACTTTCACAGTCACTGAACTCGTGCCAAGCACACAGATTTCTCTCCATACCTTTTTTTGCCATAGTGTGTGAATGTGTGTGTGGGTATACTTTTCAAAGACTCTCAGCACTCTCTGCACGGCACAGCATTTTGAGTACAATACAGGACGTTTGAGAGGCATGAATATTGATGGTTGAAGAATCATAACTTGACGAGGACACTAGAGATGTGTATGTGTTTGAGAGGGAGAAAGATATTGCAGCGGAGGTTAGGCATGAGTGTCACGAGTTCACATATGTAAATTGATTATCTGTGCTTAGTGTAGAGTGAGTGACGGAATGAATCCTCTACGGGACAGACGGCAGAGGGTTTAGTCGTTACAAGATACCATATGAGGCTTTAAGCTGTGTCTCTGAGTGTGCTTGTGCTTGTCTGTGAGGGTGCACGTGCGCGTGCACGTTTGTGCATATGGGTGTGTTTTAAATATGCCAAGACGGGATTTACATGCACACACTGAACAGAAGGATGGAAAAGCCATGGATGGGAGCAATAGAGCAAGAAAAGCGCAATTATGGAAACACACAACTGCATAATACTGCAGTATCTGTGTGCGCGCACACACACACACACACACACACACACACACACACACACACACACACACACACACACACACACACACACACACACACACACACACACACACACACACACATTATTAGCATTCCGTCAGCGACTTTACTAATCATTCTTCATTGAGGAAAACATATGTAATACTAAGTATGTGATCAACCATCAAAACCGGGTCTTTGCATGTAAATGTCTATATATTATTGTAGTTGTAAATGTGTACATATTATTATTATTATTATTGTCTCATTCATTCTTTTTTTTTACCTGCACTGTTGGAGCTCGAGCATAAGCATTTCACTGTACCCTGCGGTTACATATGCGACTAATAAACTAATCTAATCTGATCTAAAGTATATCCATTTGATCTGGGAACTAAAATGTACAACTCAGGCAAGATTACTCATGAAGGGATGCATTAGTTTTGTTCCTCAGCCATGTTTGTTCTATTAGCACACCGGGATACTCTACTGAAGCATGACGCTGGAGGCAGAGATAAGCAAAGCTCACACAAAGGACTGTAATTACATTTCCTCTAATGCCTGGTTTGGTTTGACAAACTGCAACAGGGAGGATTCTAACGCAAGTCATGATGACTGTGTGTGTGTGTGTGTGTGTGTGTGTGTGTGTGTGTGTGTGTGTGTGTGTGTGTGTGTGTGTGTGTGTGTGTGTGTGTGTGCGTGTGCGTGAGAGAGAGGAAAAGCTAACAGATAGGATATAATTACTCTGGACTGATGCATGATTTGATTTAAATGCTGAAGCATCCCCAGTTGGATAATGGCCAATGTTCCCTTCGGCAATGCACGGACTCTAACTTTGTGAAAGTTCTGTGCAACTTCTGGTGCGTGTTTATTGTGAACACTGAGGCTGTGCCCGCTTTAATAAGTTAATGTTTTATCATATATCCTGATGCCTAGTAACCTTACCCGTACATATCTACCTCTATCGATCCAGAATCCCTGCACATTGTAAATATGGCACTGGAACGGACCCTGTATATAGTATGTGTCACACCCTGATCTGTTTCACCTGTCTTTGTGCTTGTCTCCACCCCCCTCCAGGTGTCGCCCATCTTCCCCATCATCCCCTGTGTATTTATACCTGTGGTCTCTGTTTGTCTGTTGCCAGTTTTTTTTGTTCGTGAAACCTACCAGCATTTGTTCCTCTGCTCCTGCCAGTTTCTTGCTCCCTTTTTCTATCCTTCCCAGTTTTGACTGTTCTGCCTGCCCTGACCCTGAGCCTGCCTGCCATTTTGTACCTTACCCTACCTTACTCGATTATTAACTCCTGCCTGCCCTGACCCTGAGACTGCCTGCCGTTCTAGACCCATTACACCCTCTCTGGATTATTGACCCCTGCCTGCCTTTGACCTGTCGTTTGCCTGCCCCTGTTTTAGAATTAGAATTAAACTTTTGTTTCTTTGACACTGTCTACATCTGGGTCATACCTGAGACATGATAGTATGAACTAGCAATGACTGACCCAGCAGACTCGGACCAGCTCTGCAATGCCCTTTCCTCCCAAGGAGCCACCATTGGTAGGCACGAGGAGTTGCTTCGTGGTCTTATAGAAGGGTTCCAGACCTTGGACGAACGTCACGACCAAGCATTAAACACATTGCTGGAGCAATTCCGTGGGTTGTCTACTATGCAGCCTACCACGACGGTAACCTGCCAGGCCCTCAGTAACCCGGCTGTTAGCAGCGCCGTCACCACGGTTTCCCGGGAACCCCGCTTACCTCCCCCAGAGCAATTTGATGGAGAGTCAGGCACCTGTCGGGCGTTTCTCACTCAGTGTTCACTCATCATCGAGCTGCAGCCCTCTTCCTTCCCCTCGTACCGCTCTAAGATAGCATATCTCATCACGCTGATGTCCGGGAGGGCTCTCGCCTGGGATACGGCAGTATGGGAACAACAGTCGGCTAAATGCTCCAGTCTGGAGGAGTTCGTGGCAGAGGTAAAGGAGGTAAAGGTTTTCAATGCTCCATTGTCCGGGAGAGAGGATGCCCAGAAGTTGCTTCGGCAAGGCTCCTGCAGTGTGGCAGACTACACAGTGGATTTCCGCACGTTGGCAGCGGAGAGTGCAGATTTGCAAAGAAAAAGACATATCTCAGACTGGCCAATAGAAAGAAAAGATTAAGATGGGAAAAAGAACACAGACACTGGACAGAGGAACTCTGCCTAGAAGGCCAGCATCCCGGAGTCGCCTCCTCACTGTTGGCGTTGAGACTGGTGTTTTGCGGGTACTATTTAATGAAGCTGCCAGTTGAGGACTTGTGAGGCGTCTGTTTCTCAAATTAGACACTCAAATGTACTTGTCCTCTTGCTCAGTTGTGCACCGGGGCCTCCCACTCTTTCTATTTTGGTTAGAGAAAGTTTGCGCTGTTCTGTGAAGTGAGTAGTACAAAGTGTTGTACGAGATCTTCAGTTTCCTGGCAATCTCTCGCATTGTCAAATTCCTGACCTGTTTTCTGTTCACAACGCTGCATTTTGGTCTAATCCTTGCTACTCCTCTTCGGATGAGGAGAAGGAGGAAGCCCGTTACAGAACCACCCACCAAACCCGGATCAAGCAGCGGGACCACGAACAGTGGTCCACGAAAAAAGGATTGCAGGATTTCTGGAGTTGGGAGGAAATCATAGAGGGAAAAGGACCCTGGGCTAAGGTGGGAGTGAATCGCCGCTTGAGGAGGAGAAGGAGGCAGCCACAGCCCAGGACCGCAGATATGAAGGTACACGGCTAGCAAGGAAGCCCGAGAAGAAACCCCAAAAATGTCTTGGGGGGGGGGGGGGGGCGCTAAGAGGTAGTGGGCCAAGGGCAGGTAGGAGACCTGCGCCCACTTCTCAGGCTAACCGTGGAGAGCGGGAGTACTTGCAGACACCGTGTTACGCAGTTGAGCGCACGGTGTCTCCTGTACGTGTGCATAGCCCGGTGCGGGTTATTCCACCTCCCCGCACTGGTAGGGCTAGATTGAGCATTGAGCCGGATGTCATGAAGCCGGCCCTACATATCTGGCCACCAGTACGCCTCCTCGGGCCGGCTTACATGGCACCAGCCTTACGCATGGTGTCCCCGGTTCGCCTACATAGCCCGGTGCGGGTTATTCCACCTCCCCGCACTGGTCGGGCGACGGGGAGTATTCAACCAGGCAAGGTTGGGCAGGGTCAATGCCCAAGGGAGCCAGTACGCCTGCACGGTCCGGTATTTCCGGCGCCACCTTCCCGCCCCAGCCTAGTACCACCAGTGCCTACACCACGCACCAGGCTTCCAGTGCGTTTCCAGAGCCCTGTTCCTCCTCCACGTACTCTCCCTATGGTGCGTGTCTCCAGCCCAGTGCCTCCAGTTCCGGCACCACGCACTAAGCCACCTGTGCGTCTCCAGAGCCCTGTACGCACTGTTCCTTCTCCCCGCACTCGCCCTGAGGTGCGTGCCCTTAGCCCGGTACCACCAGTGCCGGTACCACGCACCAGGCCTATAGTGCGCTTCGAGAGGTCAGTGTGCCCTGTCTCTGCTCCCCGCACTAGCCTTGAAGTGCGTGTCTCCAGTCCGGTGCCTCCAGTTCCGGCACCACGCACCAGGCCTACAGTGCGCCTCATCCGGCCAGAGCCATCCGTCTGCCCAGTGCCATCCGAGCCATCCGTCTCCCCAGCGCCATCTGAGCCATCCGTCTCCCCAGCACCATCTGAGCCATCCGTCTGCCCAGTGCCGTCTGAGCCATCCGTCTGTCCCGAGCCGTCAGAGCCGTTAGTCAGTCAGGAGCCGTCAGAGCCATTTGTCAGTCGGGATCTGCAAGAGCCGCCAACCAGACAGGATCTGCCAGAGCCGCCAACCAGACAGGATCTGCCAGAGCCGCCAACCAGTCAGGAGCTGCCAGAGCCGCCAACCAGTCAGGAGCTGCCAGAGCCGCCAACCAGTCAGGAGCTGCCAGAGCCGCCAGACAGTCAGGAACTGCCAGAGCCGCCAGACAGTCATGAGCTGCTCTACAGTCATGAGCTGCCCTACAGTCATGAGCTGCCCTCCAGTCATGAGCTGCCCTCCAGTCATGAGCTGCCCTCCAGTCATGAGCTGCCCTCCAGTCATGAGCTGCCCTCCAGTCATGAGCTGCCCTCCAGTCATGAGCTGCCCTCCAGTCATGAGCTGCCACCCAGTCATGAGCTGCCACCCAGTCATGAGCTGCCACCCAGTCCGGAGCTGCCATTAGTACAGAGTTGTCCCTCTGTCCTAAGCTACCTCTCTGTCCGGAGCTACCTCTCTGACCTGAGCTACCTCTCTGGCCTGAGCTACCTCTCTAGCCTGAGCTACCTCTCTGGCCTGAGCTACCTCTCTGGCCTGAGCTATCTCTCTGGCCTGAGCTACCTCTCTGGCCTGAGCTACCTCTCGTTCCTGAGTTGTCTCCTCTATGTAGGAGGGGCCTTAGGGAAGGTTCCTGGACCATGGTCGGGGGCGAGGGTCGCCACTCAAAGGACGCTAAGGAGAGGGACAAAGACAGTGGTGGAGTGGTTTCCTCGTCCACCGCCGGAGCCGCCACCGCGGACAGATGCCCACCCAGACCCTCCCCTTGAGTTTTAGGGGTGCGCCCGGAGTTCACACCTTGAGGGGGGGGGGTTCTGTCACGTTCCTGACCTGTTTTCTGTTGTTTGGTATGTGTTTAATTGGTCAGGGCGTGAGTTTGGGTGGGTAGTCTATGTTATGTGTTTTCTATGTTGGGTTAATGGGTTGCCTGGTATGGCTCTCAATTAGAGGCAGGTGTTTGGCGTTTCCTCTGATTGAGAGCCATATTAAAGTAGGTGTTTTCACATTGTTTGTTGTGGGTGGTTGTCTCCTGTGTCTGTGTTTGTCGCGCCACACGGGGCTGTTTCGGTATCGTTCGTTCGTTCGTTTTATATGTAGTCTGTTTCCTGTTCATGCGTTCTTCACGTTATATGTAAGTTCGTGTCCAGGTCTGTCTACATCGTTTATTTGTTTTGTAATTATTCAAGTGTTCGTCGTGTTTTCTGTTTTGTTTACTAAAATATCATGTCGTATCAAACCGCTGCATTTTGGTCGAATCACTACTCCTCCTTTTCGGATGAAGAGGAGGAGGAACGCAGTTACACGCATGGAATAGCCTTCATATCTCAGAACCAGAATAGACTGATGAGTTTCAGAAGAAAGTTATTTGTTTCTGGCCATTTTGAGCCTGTAATCAAACCCACAAATGCTGATGCTCCAGATACTCAACTAGTCTAAAGAATGCCAGTTTTATTGCTTCTTTAATCAGGACAACAGTTTTCAGCTGTGCTAACATAATTGCAAAAAGGTTTTCTAATGATCAATTAGCCTTTTAAAATTATAAACTTTGATTAGCTAACACAACGTGCCATTGGAACACAGGAGTGATGGTTGCTGATAATGGGCCTCTGTACGCCTATGTAGCTATAATAGTCATTTACAACATTAACAATGTCTACACTGTATTTCTGATCAATTTGATGTTATTTTAATGGACAAAAAATTTGCTTTTCTTTCAAAAACAGGGACATTTCTAAGTGACCCCAAACGTTTGAATGGTCATGTATATATATACAGTTGAAGTCGGAAGTTTACATACACCTTAGCCAAATACATATAAACTCAGTTTTTCACAATTCCTGACATTTAATCCAAGTAAACCACTTTATTTTAAGAATGTGAAATGTCAGAATAATAGTAGAGAATTATTTCTTTCAGATTTTATTTCTTTCATCACATTCCCGCTGGGTCAGAAATTTACATACACTCAATTAATATTTGGTAGCACTATCTTTAAATTGTTTAACTTGGGTCAAGCTTTTTGGGTAGCCTTCCACAAGCTTCCCACAATAAGTTGGGTGAATGTTGGCCCATTCCTCCTGACAGAGCTGGTGTAACTGAGTCAGGTTTGTAGGCCTCCTTGCTCGCACACACTTAGTTCTGCCCACAAATGTTCTATAGGGTTGAGGTCAGGGCTTTGTGATGGCCACTCCAATACCTTGACTTTGTTGTCCTTAAGCCATTTTGTCACACCTTTGGAAGTATGCTTGGAGTCATTGTTCATTTGGAAGACCCATTTGCAACCAACCTTTAACTTCCTGACTGATGTCATGAGATGTTGCTTCAATATATCCACCTGATTTTCCTACCTCATGATGCCATCTATTTTGTGAAGTGCACCAGTCCCTCTTGCAGCAAAGCACACCCACAACATGATGCTGCCACCCCCGTGCTTCACGGTTGGGATGGTGTTCTTCGGCTTGCAAGCCTCCCACTTTTTCCTCAAAACACAATGATGGTCATTATGGCCAAACAGCTCTATTTTTGTTTCATCAGACCAGAGGACATTTCTCCAAAAAGTACGATCTTTGTCCCCATGTGCAGTTGCAAACCGTAGTCTGGCTTTTTTATGGCGGTTTGGAGCAGTGGCTTCTTCCTTGCTGAGCGTCTTTTCAGGTTATGTCGATAAAAACTTGTTTTACTGTGGATATAGATACTTTTGTACCTGTTTCTTCCAGCATCTTCACAAGGTCCTTTGCTGTTGTTCTGGGATTGATTTGCACTTTTCGCACCGCAGTACGTTCATCTCTAGACAGAACGCGTCTCCTTCCTGGGCGGTATGACGGCTGCGTGGTCCCATGGTGTTGATACTTGCGTACTATTGTTTGTACAGATGAACGTGGTACTTTCAGGCGTTTGAAAATTGCTCCCAAGGATGAAGGTCCCAGACTTGTGGAGGTCTCCAATTTTCTTTCTGAGGTCTTGGCTGATTTCTTTGTATTTTCCCATGGTGTCAAGCAATGAGTCATTGAGTTTGAAGGTAGGCCTTGAAATACATCCACAGGTACACCTCTAATTGAATCAAATGATGTCAATTAGCCTATCAGAAACTTCTAAAGCCATTACATAATTTTCTGGAATTTTCCAAGCTGTTTAAAGTCAGTCAGCTTAACACGGGGGCAGTGTATGTAAACTTCTGACCTACTGGAATTGTCATACAGTGAATTATAAGTTAAATAATATGTCTGTAAACAATTGTTGGAAAAATTACTTGTGTCATGCACACAGTAGATGTTCTAACCGACTTGCCAAAACTATAGTTTGTTAACAAGAAATGTGTGGAGTGGTTGAAAAATGTGTTTTAATGACTCCAACATAAGTGTATGTAAACTTCCGACTTCAACTGTATATATATATATATATATTTATATTTGTATATATATATGCAGTATATAGCCTATGCCTACTTAGTGTGCCGAATTATATATTATATTATATTCCAATGTATTCTGCTCATCTTATAAAAAAATGGATCATCTTATTAAAATGTTTTTTTTTAAACATTTCTATTAGCTCTAGCATGCTTCAAAGATACTTGGTTCCTTATTCATCTGTGCTGAATTAAATGCTTGCAATCTCTTGGCCTAAGTTTAAAATATTCAAGTGATGGTTCTCACTAACCTATCAATAATTGCCTTTGCAACAATGTTGCTAATATGATCAACCTAAATATTACACACGCTTTGTCTCACAATTGATATTTGCAAGCTGTTGTATTGTACAGCTCTGTGCTGTGTTTCACCATTGCAGCTTGGAGAGAAGAGAACTCCATCGTCCTCGTGCTGGACTTCTTGCAGTCCGTGCTATTTGGGATCTTTGGGATGTGCCTACACAATTGAAGTCAAAATTAGTGAAGGTATGGGAAAGGTTATGTTAGGGTTATGGTTAGGGTAGAAGTTAAGGTTAGGGTCGTCCCAATAATACCGGATAGCACTGACCCTTCTTGCTGACTGGCTGACTTGCACTCGATCAACACTCGGAGGAAGAAGTTGACAGCATCATCTCATGGAAAGTGAACAACTGTTTCAGGTAATTACACACTTAACAATTACTATAAGTAAAATGTCGTTACGTATATTTTATTCTTGTGAAGGATAAAGGATAGGATTTCAACATTGTCAGCATTTTTAAAAATGGGTGTAATAGTAAAGACTATAGACAGCTCGTGAGTTTCAAGTTTAGGGAAGATTACAATCTATCCTACCATTTCTACCGATCTGCGTGCCAGTTAGCCTATTAATATTTATATATGCACATTTTCATGGAACAGTTTCATTTCAATAATAAAAATGTTTGTTTCTCTAAATCATTGCCACGTGGTTAATCATAAAAATCGGAAGTAAAATTATAAAAATCTAAAATTTACAATTCAACTATGGCTAGACAGCTTGCCTCTGCCATTTGGACACATTGATACACTGTGATCCATTGGCAGCTAAAGAAATGAGTGCATAGAGCTCAGAGATAGTCTATAGGCTAATGCAGCAATAGGCCTATAACTTCCATCATCAACTAAGTAAAATATATATAAGCCTAAAGCCACCCCCCCCCCCCCCCCCCCACATCACCAAAAAAACAACGGTAGAAAATATCCTGGTTAAATTGTTGGTTCCTTCAATCACATTCATCTCTCAACTCTGCCTTTCTGCCTCCCTTTCTATCTGTCCGATACTATTGCTAATGGACTCGCAACAATGTATCAACTAGCCTAATCCGGGCCCTCAAATATTCCTGCGCCAGTGAGCTCAGGCCAGAAAGCTGTTTTTTATTACGTTTCCACTGGATATATGGGATTATTAGATCATGATATTTTGCTCTTTCACACTGAGACTTGGTGAGTGTTAGAAAGATTTTTCAAATACTGACGAACTATCATTCGGAAAGGATGTAAAAAAAAAAGTGGACGTTGTTGACTTGTGTGAGGCGAAACTTCCGACTTCAACTGCATTTAGGAAAGGTGATCTTTCTTGTCAAAGTTTACAGATACAGTCTCTCAAATGGATTTCTCTCTCGTCCTGAACATGTGACATTACTCTCTGTCCCTGTTTGTGCAAGAGTCACGTCCATGTGAGGAGAAACTGATTGTGTCTCCCCTGACTCACCAGACACCTCAGACTTCATGGGCACAGTCTCTGTGACCTGGTCTGGTGTCGTTGTGCTTGGCACTAGCTGTAGATAGCACCTGTCACTTCTGAACTGCTCCCCTGGGCAGTTTCCACCCGGTATGACCGTGGGGTGGAGCTGGGGCCTTGAACAACAGCTGGTGTCGTCCAGTGTTTTTGTCCATCAAGTTTCATGAGCACTGTCTCCCCAGAGCTCAGTGATGGAATGTTTCTGACTCCATTCCTGCGGTCGTAGTAAAACGCCTGCTTCCGTTTTGCAGCAGCGGCTGCCTGTCTGACCTTCTCCTGGTCAGTTTCATTTCAGATTATCTTATAAGGAAGGAAGGGTTGTCCTGATCCTTTTCTCCATCAGTAGCTTAGCCCGAGTGGCTCTGTATGTCAGCAGAGCGAGCAGAGGGTCTGTCTGGTTGAGTATCCACTTGGCTATCTGTATAGCCCTCTCCACATGTCCATTACAAATGGGGGCTGCTTGTCACATGTACAGTATGAAGTCATACTCCTTACTGAGTTTTTTTAGCTCTGTACTTGCTAACTGGGGGCTATTATCGCTAACCAGGATCTCAGGGACTCAGAACCTAGCAAAGGTTACTTTGAACTTGGCAATGACCTGGGTACTGGTTGTGGTTGGAAGGTGGAGGATTTCTAGAAATCTAGAATAGTCTGACACAGGTAGTTTTGATTTTTGTACTCACACAGATGTACTCCTATTTTCTGCCATGGTCTGAAGAGAAGCTCACTAGACATTATTGGCTCTTTTCTTTGTGTGCTCCTAGTTTTACAGCAAAATGCACACCTTTGCAGCTCTGTGATTATCTCCTGTGAGATTTTAGGCCACCACACTGATTGGTTAGCTCTCTCCCTGCGCTTTACCAGCCCTTGGTGACCATCATGAATCGTATGTAGGATTTCTTTTCTCATGCATGTGGGAATGACAATGCTAATTCCCCTGATCACTAGTCCATGTGTCTCTGATAGTTCCCCTCGCACCTGATAAGTCTCTCATCGATTCAGGGATTTTCTCTAAGTACTCAGGCCACCCATTTCCGATGAACCACAGCCCTGACTGCAGCTGTGGGTCAGATTCAGTGCTCAGTCTGATGTCCTCCATTCTCTGTGGAGAAGCAGGTAGATAACTTACAACTGATGCGACATATGCGGTCACATTGCTGTGGGCGTCTGCTGCACCCTCGTGGTTTCTCAGTGGACCCCTGGAAAGAGCATCAGCTATAGCAAGTCTCTTTCGTGCGATTCCACTCTATTGCATCAACCTCATCAACAGTCTTTGACACCTGATAGCAACATTGTCTAGTCCGTAGAGGTACTTCTCAAAGCGTTCGCAAGCCCACACACTCGCTAAACACTCTTTTTCAATCTGAACATACCTTGTCTCTGCATCACCCAGAAGCCTGCTGCAGTAGGCGACTGGTTTCCAGTCCTCACCATGCTGTTGAAGTAGAACACCTCCTACTCCGTAGCTGCTGGCATCAGCTGACACCGCTGTAGGCTTCCTGGAATCATAATAAGTTAAAACTTCTTCAGGCTAGGGTCTATTTTTCTCTACTTCCTGTCTGACTGACATGACCTAAGTAAACTGCCTGTTACTCAGGCCCAGAAGCCAGGATATGCATATAATTGGTACCATTGTATAGAAACCACATTGAAGTTTGTAGAAATGTTAAAAATAAGGTATGAGACTTTAACACAATTGATATGGTAGGAGAAAATCCAAAGAAAAACCAACCGGAATGTTTGTTTTTTGAGAGCCAATGCTCTTACAATATTAAGCTATGGGGCATATGCAATTTCAGCTCCCAGATTGCAATTCCTATGGCTTCCACTAGATGTCAACAGTCTTTTTTCAAGGTTTCAGGCTTGTTTCTTCCCAAACGAGGAAGAATTGAGTTTTGGTGGTGGCAGTCAGAGTTGGAAATCAGTCTGTGCGCGCACCTGCTAATTTCACTTTCCTATTGAACATACTTCTTTCTAAATTAAATATTATAGTTGAATTACATTTTAGGGTACCTGAGGATTAAATAGAAATGTATTTTGACTTGTTTTAACAAAGTTTAGCGGTAGCTTTTTGGATTCCTTTCTCTGCACGTTGAACGAGTTTATTACTCAAATCGATGGCGCCAACTAAACAGACTTTTTGGGATATTTAATCACCATTTGTGATTTTATGTAGCCTCTGCTGGTTGAAGAATATTTTGATGTGGGGCGCCGTCCTCACACAATCGCATGGCATGCTTTCGCTGTAAAGCCTATTGTAAATCAGACAATGCAGTTAGATTAACAAGAATTTAAGCTTTTAACCGATATAATACACTTGTATATACCTAGATGTTTATGATTATTTATTTGAATTTTGCGCCTCGACAGGTGTCCCGCTGGCGGGACGCCTAGCCCTATTAACTCTGGAGCAGTGGTTAACAGTGGTGTAAAGTACTTAAACAGCCACCACTAACATTTAGTGGCCGCTGCCAAAATACTGACTCAACTCCAGCCACTTTAATAATGGGAATTGATGGAAATTATGTAAAAATGTATCACTAGCCACTTTAAACAATGCCACTTAATATAATGTTTACATACCCTACATTACTCATCTCATATGTATATGTATATACTGTACTCTATATCATCTACTGCATCTTGACATCTTTATGTAATACATGTATCACTAGCCACTTTAAACTATGGCACTTTATGTTTACATACCCTACATTACTCATCTCATATGTATAGACTGTACACTATACCATCTACTGCATCTTGCCTATGCCGTTCTGTACCATCACTCATTCATATATCTTTATGTACATATTCTTTATCCCTTTACACTTGTGTGTATAAGTTAGTAGTTGTGGAATTGTTAGGTTAGATTACTTGTTGGTTATTACTGCATTGTCGGAACTAGAAGCACAAGCATTTCGCCTCACTCGCATTAACATCTGCTAACCATGTGTATGTGGCAATTTTTTTTTTTTTTGATTTGAGTTACACCAGCTCTGTCAGGAGGAATGGGCCAAAATTCACCCAACTTATTGTGGGAAGCTTGTGGAAGGCAACCCGGAACGTTTGACCCAAGTTAAAGAATTTAAAGGCAATGCTACCAAATACTAATTGTGTGTACGTAAACTTCTGACCCACTGGTAATGTGATGAAAGAAATTAAAGCTGAAATAAATAATTCTCTCTACTACTATTCTGACATTTCACATTCTTAAAATAAAGTGTGGATCCTAATTGACCTAAGCCAGGGAATTTCTACTAGGATTAAATGTCAGGAACTGTGAAAAGCTGAGTTTAAATGTATTTGGCTAAGGTGTATGTAAACTTTCGACTTCAACTGTAACTACACTGGGGATAATGGGGAAGATACAGGTGATACCTGGATGGGGTGAAGACATAGATGAATCAGATCAGGGTGCAACTGCACTTGAAGAAATGTTCAGAGTTATTGAAATGATCCGGATTGACTGACCTTCATGTTTTAAAGTAATGATGGATTGTCATTTCTCTTTGCTTGTTTGAGCTGTTCTTGCCATAATATGGACTTGGTCTTTTACCAAATAGGGCTATTTTCTATATACCACCCCTACCTTGTGACAACCCAACTGATTGAATCAAACACATTAAGAAGGAAAGAAATTCCACAAATTAGTTTTTAACAAGGCACACCTGTTAATTTAAATGCATTCCAGTTGACTATCTCATGAAGCTGGTTGAGAGAATGCCAAGATTGTGCAAAGCTGTCATCAAAGCAAAGGGTGGCTACATTGAAGAATGTCAAATATAAAACATATTGTCACGATCGTGTGGCGGATTGACGGACCAAAATGCAGCAGTTGGAAAATAAGCCATCTTCTTTTATTTAATACCACGAAGATGAACACGACACAAAACACTTTAACAAAACAACAAAACGACCGTGAAGCTACAAACGTTGTGCACAAACATACAGGCTACAAACGTTCTTACATAGACAATTACCCACAACCAATGAGAGCCTATGGCTACCCTAAATAAGGCTCCCAATCAGAGACAACCGAAATCAGCTGTCTCTAATTGGGAACTCATTCAGGTAACCATAGACTCTCCTAGATAACTAACCAACATAGACAACTCTAGACATATACACTCAACACAAAACCATCTACTACACCCCATAACCCCTTTACCAAATAAACACCCAAAACCAACAAAACATAAACATTCCCCATGTCACACCCTGACCTAACTAAAATAATAAAGAAAACAAAGAATAATAAGGCCAGGGCGTGACATAACCCCCCCTTGAGGCGCGAACTCCGGGCGCACCATACACAGTCTAGGGGAGGGTCTGGGTGGGCTCCCCTCCACGGTGGCGGCTCCGGCTCTGGTCGTAGTCCCCACGTCACCACAGTACCTAACCACCTCCTAGACTTCCTCCAAACGACCCCCCTCCACATTAACCCCATTGCATTAAGGGGGAGTTCCGGACTAAGGGACAGCTCCGGACTAAGGACCAGTACCAGGGTAAGGGGCAGTACCAGGGTCAGGGGCAGTACCAGGATAAGGGGCAGTACCAGGGTAAGGGGCAGCACCAGGGTAAGGGGCAGCACCAGGGTAAGGGGCAGCACCAGGGTAAGGGGCAGCTCCAGGGTAAGGGGCAGCTCCGGACTGAGGAATGGCAGCTCCGGACTGAGGGACTGCAGCTCCGGACTGAGGGACTGCAACTCCGGACTGAGGGACGGCCCATGGCTGGCTGACAGATCTGGCTGCTCATGGCTGGCTAACGGATCTGGCTGCTCATGGCTGGCTAACTGATCTGGCTGCTCATGGCTGGCTAACTGATCTGGCTGCTCATGGCTGGCTAACTGATCTGGCTGCTCATGGCTGGCTGACGGATCTGGCTGCTCATGGCTGGCTGACGGATCTGGCTGCTCATGGCTAGCTGACGGATCTGGCTGCTCATGGCTAGCTGACAGATCTGGCTGCTCATGGCTAGCTGACGGATCTGGCTGCTCATGGCTAGCTGACGGATCTGGCTGCTCATGGCTAGCTGACGGATCTGGCTGCTCATGGCTAGCTGACGGATCTGGCTGCTCATGGCTAGCTGACGGATCTGGCTGCTCATGGCTAGCTGACGGATCTGGCTGCTCATGGCTAGCTGACGGATCTGGCTGCTCATGGCTAGCTGACGGATCTGGCTGCTCATGGCTAGCTGACGGATCTGGCTGCTCATGGCTAGCTGACGGATCTGGCTGCTCATGGCTAGCTGACGGATCTGGCTGCTCATGGCTGGCTGGCGGCTCTGGCAGATCCTGTCTGGTTGGCGGCTCTGGCAGATCCTGTCTGGTTGGCGGCTCTGGCAGATCCTGTCTGGTTGGCGGCTCTGGCAGATCCTGTCTGGCTGGCGGCTCTGGCAGATCCTGTCTGGCTGGCGGCTCTGGCAGATCCTGTCTGGCTGGCGGCTCTAGCGGCTCCTGTCTGGCTGGCGGCTCTAGCGGCTCCTGTCTGGCTGGCGGCTCTAGCGGCTCCTGTCTGGCGGACGGCTCAGTGGGCTCATGGCAGACGGGCGGCTTTGCAGGCTCATGGCAGACGGGCGGCTTTGCAGGCTCATTGCAGACGGATGGCTCCGATGGCGCTGGGGAGACGGATGGCTCAGATGGCGCTGGGGAGACGGATGGCTCAGATGGCGCTGGGGAGACGAGCAGTTCAGTCAACGCTGTGCAGACGGCAGACTCCTGCCGGCTGAGACGCACTGTAGGCCTGGTGCGTGGTGCCGGGACTGGTGGCACCGGGCTGGGGACACGCATCTCAGGGCTAGTGCGGGGAGCAGCAACAGGACGCACAGGACTCTGGGGACACACAGGAGGCTTGGTGCGTGGTTTAGACACTGGTGGTAAAGGGCTGGAGACACGCACCATATAGCTAGTGCGTGGAGGAGGCACTGGTGGTACTGGGTTGGGGCGGGGAGGTGGCGCCGGAAATACCGGACCGTGCAGGCGTACTGGCTCCCTTGAACGCCGAGCCTGCCCAACCTTACCTGGTTCTATGCTCCCCGTCGCCTGACCAGTGCGGGGAGGTGGAATAACCCGCACCGGCCTATGTAGGCGAACCGGGGACACCATGCGTAAGGCTGGTGCCATGTACGCCGGCCCGAGGAGACGCACTGGTGACCAGATGCGTTGGACCGGCTTCATGACATATGGCTCAACGCTCAGTCTAGCCCGGCCGATACGTGGAGCTGAAATGTACCGAACCGGGCTATGCACGCGTACAGGAGACACCGTGCGCTCTACTGCGTAACACGGTGTCTGCCCGTACTCCCGCTCTCCACGGTAAGTACAGGGAGTAGGCGCAGGTTTCCTACCTGACTTCGCCACACTCCCTTTAAGGCCCCCCCCAAGAAATTTTTGGGGTGTACTCACGGGTTTCCAGCCTTGTCTCCGTGCTGCCTCCTCATATCGCCTCCTCTCGGCTTTCGCTGCCTCCAGCTCTTCACGAGGGAGGCGATATTCTCCAGGTTGATCCCAAGGTCCATCTCTTTCCAATTCGTCCTCCCAACTCCAGAGATCCTGTGTAGGTAGGTCCTGTTGCCGCCTTCCATGCCGCTTGGTCCTATGGTGGGTAATTCTGTCACGATCGTGTGGCGGATTGACGGACCAAAATGCAGCAGTTGGAAAATAAGCCATCTTCTTTTATTTAATACCACGAAGATGAACACGACACAAAACACTTTAACAAAACAACAAAACGACCGTGAAGCTACAAACGTTGTGCACAAACATACAGGCTACAAACGTTCTTACATAGACAATTACCCACAACCAATGAGAGCCTATGGCTACCCTAAATAAGGCTCCCAATCAGAGACAACCGAAATCAGCTGTCTCTAATTGGGAACTCATTCAGGTAACCATAGACTCTCCTAGATAACTAACCAACATAGACAACTCTAGACATATACACTCAACACAAAACCATCTACTACACCCCATAACCCCTTTACCAAATAAACACCCAAAACCAACAAAACATAAACATTCCCCATGTCACACCCTGACCTAACTAAAATAATAAAGAAAACAAAGAATAATAAGGCCAGGGCGTGACACATATTTTCATTTGTTTAACACTTTTTTGCTTACTTCATGATTCCATATGTATTGTTTCATAGTTTTGATGTCTTTACTTTTATTCTACAATGTAGAAAATAGTAAACATAAAGAAAAACCCTGGAATGAGAAGGTGTGTCTGTAAGGTTCTGTATTTATTTTCTTAGTCAACCTTGTGTTCTGTTTCATTGTGTTCTTCTCCCTGAGTATTCATTAGTGTCTAAACTTTGACTGGTACTGTAGTTTCAGCAGAGAAGAAAATCTGTCTAGTATTACCCCAATACGTTTCTATGGGAATAATATGCAGACCTAAGATTGTCGCCCGCCTTTGGGACAAAGACTCCCATTGTTAGGACGTAGACATGTCATCTTGTCATTACAGATCTCTTGTTTCAGCCTCTTGCTAATTGGAAAGGAACATTGGCGGGTGCACAGTGCACTGTTAGGATGCTGGATTGCCCTAAAATAAATTGATGTTTCGCCAAAATCATGTAATTACTCCTGTCTAAATAAAATCACTCAAAACACTTCACCAGAGATCATGATGTAGCCATAGAGTGTAACGACTGTCGTCGGGAGAAGGAGAAGAGAACCAAGGTGCAGCGTGGTAAGTGTTCATATTTTAATCAATCAACTGAACACTGAACAAAACAACAAAACCGACAAACGAACAGTTCTGTAAGGTGACGACACACAAAACAGAAAACAACCACCCACAAACACAGGTGGGAACAGGCTACCTAAGTATGGTTCTCAATCAGAGACAACGATAGACAGCTGCCTCTGATTGGGAACCATACGAGGCCAAACACATAGAAATACAAAACAAGGACAACATAGAACACCAGACATAGAATGCCCACCCAAACTCACGCCCTGACCAACCAAAATAGAGACATAAAAAGGATCTCTACGGTCAGGGCAGGACATAGAGGATCATGAACTTATTTTAAAGAAAATAGCTGTGGATTGTTTCAAATCACAAGTGTGTTTGGGAAGCCCGCAATTTGGGTATTGCGTTTGGAAATAGTTCAAGCTGATTGAGTTACAGCTGTCCGTGAAAAGTGTCTAAAATATATGTGAAGATAATGTGTCTTGAGTATTGTGCTGAATGAGTTAATTCACATTGTTACTTGTGCGCATGCGCTAGGTCATGAGGGCAGTTGGGAACATGGCTACTTAGCATTAAGTTGCATGTCATTTGTTACTTGGCATTGATGTTATTAAATGTGGAAACACATTGAAAAGAACCTACGGATAAAAGCATGTGATATTTATCTATAACCAAGGACATGACATGGTGTCAGAAGTACACTTTGTGTACCCGACCATCAAATCTAACGACGACGACGAAATGCCAGAGTAATTCAAGTTCGAAAGCCCCGCAGAATGGACGGAGTGCAGACAGAGATTTGTCGTTTCAGTACTGCTACAAAACTGGACAAAGATGATGGAGTTGCGATGGGTAGTGAGGCAGAGAAAATACTCTGCTCATTTCAAGTCGCTCAGGAGGAGGATAAAAGGAACTTTGATTTAGTATTGGAAAAGTATGACGACTACTTAATTCCACAATGGAATTTCATTCAGAAATGGGCATGTTTTTACCAACACAGCCAACGAGAGAGAGAAAAGGCAGACATGTACATCAGGGCTCTTTATGAACTAACTGAGAACTGTGATTTCGGTGCTAAAAGGGATGAACATACCCGAGACCGTTTAGTAGTGGGCAACACAAAGAACTCTCTCAAAAGTTACAGTTGATGCCGACATTGATGTTAGCACAGACTATTCAACAAGTGTGGCAGTCTGAGGATGTTGCTAGGCAGATTAGTTTGCAGACGGGGAAACGGCAGCACAGGCTAAAACAGCATGTAGCTAACAGCAGCTCCGCTAGGACGAGAGAGGGCTACGGGGGGGAAAAGGGCAATCAAGGTCATGGCGGTGGTAAAACAAGCCAAAATGCAAGGAACTGTGAAAGATGTGGTAAAAGCAGGCATGCTAACCAGGAAAGATGCCCAGCGTTCAAAAGCACGTGCAACAATTGTAATAAGAAAGGACATTGGGAACATGTGTGTAAAAGCAAACCACAATCTGTGAGGGAGATCACAGAAGAGATAGATCAAGTCCATGTTCTGGGCTCAGTTAGCAAGGAGGCTAGCGAGAAACTGTACTGTACTGCTCAACATAGGAGACACCCCTACAAGCTTTAAAATAGACACAAACGCAAGCATTATTAGTGAAGAGACTTTGAAGCAACTCTCACCGAGGAGAAAATTGCACCCTGCTGATGCGCGTCTGAGCAGCCCATGGGACTAGTTAAAGTGTCTAGGTCAGTTTCAGGCTAACACTAGCTACATGGGGCAACAGTACAGTTTCCTTGTGTATGATACGGGAGGAGGGGGGGGGGGGGGGGCGGCGGGGGTGTCAACAATCTGCTTAGCCATGTAACTGCTGCAGATATGGGCCTGGTTAAGTGAATAAATGAGGTCAGTGATGTTTTCGGGTACTGCGGCAAGCTAAAAACTGAACCAGTAAAAATAGTACTAAAAGAGGATTCCCAGACATACGCAGTAAATGCAGCCAGGCGAGTACCTCTGTCGCTAATGGCTAAAGTGAAAATGGAGCTCAATCCCATAGAAAATGAGGACATAGCGGTAAAAGTAACAGAGCCGTCAGAATGGTGTGTCGCTATGGTGCCAGTGCTAAAGCCAGATGGCAACGTCTGAATCTGTGTCGATCTAAAACCACTGAACAAAGTAGTGAAAAGGGAAAAGTACATTCTTCCCACGATGGAGGAAATTGTGTCAAAACTGTCAGGAGCCAAAGTGTTCACGCTAGATGCAGCTAGTGGGTTCTACCAAATCCCTCTACACGAGGAGAGTAGCAAGCTCAACACTTTCATCACCCCTTTTGGGAAATAACACTTCAAACGTCTCCCGTTTGGGCTAACCAGTGCCCCTGAGATTTTTCAAAGGAAAATTATGGAAACTCTGCAAGGGCTCAAGGGTGTGGCTATATACATGGTTGATGTACTGATCTATGCCAACTCTGAGCAGGAACATGATGAGCGCCTGGGAAACATGCTCCTAGTCAAGGACAAGTCAATTTAAACAAAGCCAGCTTCGCTTCCTGAGGCATGTCATGGGGCTAAGCAACTTCCACCAGCTCCAGAACATTTCCTCTAGAAGGTACAGTATCTGGGGAAATACACAGGAGGCAGCATTTCAGAGACTTAAACACTCACTGACCACCAGTGGTGGAAATAGTACCTTATTAGAAAATGACTAAAGTAAAAGTGAAAATAACTCTACAATTCTAAAAGTATTTGGTTTTAAATACACATAAGTATCAAAAGTAAAAGTATAAATCATTTCAAATTAAACAAACCAGATGGCACTTCTTTTTTTTTTACAAACAAAGCATTTGTCTGCCAGATCAGAGGCAGTAGGGATGACCAGGGATGTTCTCTTGATACGTGTGTGAATTTGACCATTTTCCTGTCCAAATGTAATGAGTACCTTTGCGTGAAAATATATGGAGTAAAAAGTATATTATTTTCTTTAGGAATGTAGTGTAAAAAGTAAAAGTTGGCAAAAATATAAATAGTAAACTAAAGTACAGATACCTCAAAAAACTACTTAAGTAGAACTTTAAAGTATTTTTACTTAACAGTCTGATGGCCTTGTGATAGAAGCTGTTTTTCAGTCTCTCGGTCCCTGCTTTGATGCACCTGTACTGACCTCGCTTTCTGGATGAAAGCGGGGTGAACAGGCAGTGGCTCGGGTGGTTGTTGTCCTTGATGATCTTTATGGCCTTCCTGTGACATCGGGTGGTGTAGGTGTCCTGGAGGGCAGGTAGTTTGCCCCCGGTGATGCGTTGTGTAGACCTCACTACCCTCTGGAGAGCCTTACGGTTGTGGGCGGAGCAGTTGCCGTACCGTGCGGTGATACAGCCCGACAGGATGCTCCCGATTGTGCATCTGTAGAAGTTTGTGAGTGCTTTTGGTGACAAGTCAAATTTCTTCAGCCTCCTGAGGTTGAAGAGGCGCTCCTGCGCCTTCTTCACAACGCTGTCTGTGTGGGTGGACCAATTCAGTTTGTCCGTGATGTGTACACCGAGGAACTTAAAACTTTCCTCCTTCTCCACTACTGTCCCGTCGATGTGGATAGGGGGGTGCTCCCTCTGCTGTTTCCTGAAGTCCACAATCATCTCCTTTGTTTTGTTGACGTTGAGTGTGAGGTTATTTTCCTGACACCACACTCCGAGGGCCCTCACCTCCTCCCTGTAGGCCGTCTCGTCGTTGTTGGTAATCAAGCCTACCACTGTAGTGTCGTCCGCAAACTTGATGATTGAGTTGGAGGCGTGCATGGCCACGCAGTCGTGGGTGAACAGGGAGTACAGGAGAGGGCTCAGAACGCACCCTTGTGGGGCCCCAGTGTTGAGGATCAGCGGGGTGGAGATGTTGTTAACTGAGTCAGGTTTGTTGGCCTCCTTGCTCGCATACACTTTTACAGTTCTGCCCACAAATTTTCTATAGGATTGAGGTCAGGGCTTTGTGATGGCCACTCCAATACCTTGACTTTGTTGTCCTTAAGCCATTTTGCTAAACCTTTGGAAGTATGCTTGGGGTCATTGTCCATTTGGAAGACCCGTTTGCAACAAAGCTTTAACTTCCTGACTGATGTCTTGAGATGTTGCTTCAATATATCCACATAATTTTCCTCTCTCATGATGCCATCTATTTTGTGAAGTGCACCAGTCCCTCCTGCAGCAAAGCACCCCCACAACATGATGCTGCCACCCCCGTGATTCACGGTAGGGATGGTGTTCTTCGGCTTGCAAGCCCCCCCTTTTTCCTCATAACATAACGATAGTCATTATGGCCAAACAGTTCTATTTTTGTTTCATCAGACCAGAGGACATTTCTCCAAAAAGTATGATCTGTGTCCCCATATGCAGTTGCAAACCATAGTCTGGCTCATTTATGGTGGTTTTGGAGCACTAGCTTCTTCCTTGCTGAGTGGCATTTCAAGTTATGTCGATACAGGACTCGTTTTACTGTGGATATATATACTTTTGTACCTGTTTCCTCCAGCATCTTCACAAGGTCGTTTGCTGTTGTTCTGGGATTGATTTTGACTTTTCGCACCAAAGTACATTCATGTCTAGGAGACAGAACGCGTCTCCTTCCTGAGTGGTATGATGGCTGCGTGGTCCCATGGTGTTTATACTTGCGTATTATTGTTTGTACAGGTGAACCAGACTTGTGGAGTTTTCCAATTTTTTTTCTGAGGTCTTGGCTGATTTATTTTGATTTGCCCATGATGTCAAGCAAAGAGGCACTGAGTTTGAAGGTAGGCCTTGAAATACATCCACAGGTACACCTCCAATTGATTCAAATGATGTCAATTAGCCTATCAGAAGCTTCTAAAGCCATCGCATCATTTTCTGGAATGTTCCAAGCTGTTTAAAGGCACAGTCAACTTAGTGTATGTACACTTCTGAACCACTGGATACAGTGAATTATAAGTGAAATAATATGTCTGTAATCAATTGTTGGAAAAATTACTTGTGTCATGCACAAATAGATGTCCTAACCGACTTGCTGTCACGACTTCGGCCGAAGTTGGTCCCTCTCCTTGTTTGGGCGGCGTTCGGCGGTCGACGTCACCGGCTTTCTAGTCGCCACCGATCCATGTTTCATTTTTGTTTTGTTTTGTCTTGATCATACACACCTGGTTTCCATTCCATTAATTATGTTCCTTATTTAACCCTCTGATTTCCCTCTCTGTTTTGTACGTTATTGTTTGTCATGTGGGTTCGTGTTCTTGTGCTCTGGATTATTTTTGTATTGTTTCCTTTTTGGAACATTTATTTGATTTTGAGTGAACTTTCGGACATTTACTCATATCTGTGTCCTGCGCCTGACTCCGCATATTTCCATTCACCAACACCCTCACACTTGCGAAAACTATAGTTTGTTAACAAGAAATTTGTGGAGTGGTTGAATAACAAGTTTTAATGACTCCAACCTAAGTGTATGTAAACTTCTGACTTCAACTGTCTACCTGTATTCTCTGTTTGTCTGTTGCCAGTTTGTCTTGTCTCGTCAAGCCTACCAGCGGTTTTCCAGTCTCCCGTTGGACCGCTCTCATGAGGACCGCCACAGGAAAAACCCAGAGTTACCTCTGCTGCAGAGGATAAGTTCATTAGGGTTACCAGCCTCAGAAAAATTTAACCCAAATAAATCACAGAGTTTAAGTAACAGACACATCTCAACATCAACTGTTCAGAGGAGACTGTGTGAATCAGGCCTTCATGGTCAAATTGCTGCAAATAAACCACTACTAAAGGACACCAATAATAAGAAGAGACTTGCTTGTGCCAAGAAACACAAGCAATGGATATTAGACCGGTGGAAATCTGTCCTTTGGTCTGATGAGTCCAAATTTTTGATTTTTGGTTCCAACCGCTGTGTCTTTGTGAAATGCAGAGTAGGTGGACGGATTATCTCCGCATGTGTAGTTCCCACTGTGAAGCATGGAGGAGGAGGTGTGATGGTGCTTTGTTGGTGACACTGTCAGTTATTTATTTAGAACTCAAGTCACACTTAACCAGCATGGCTACCACAGCATTCTGCAGCAATACGCCATTCCATCTGGTTTGCGCTTAGTTGGACTAATATTGCCCCAACACACCTCCAGGTGCCCCAACACACCTCCAGGCTGTATAAGGGCTATTTGACCAGGAATGAGAGTGACAGAGTGCCGCATCAGATGACCTGGCCCCCACAATCACCTAACCTCGACCTAACTGAGATGGATTGGGATGAGTTGGACTGCAGAGTGAAGGAAAAGCAGCCAACAAGTGCTCAGCATTTGTGGGAACTCCTTCAAGACTGTTACAAAAGCATTCCGGGTGAAGCTGGTTGAGAGAATGCCAAGAGAGTGCAAAGCTGTCATCAAAATATAAAATATATTTTGATTTGTTTAACACTGTCACGACTTCCACCGAAGTCGTGGAAGTCGTTGCCGGCCTACTAGCTGCCACCGATCCATTTTTCCTTTTCGTTTGTGTCTGTCTGTATTGTTTACACCCGTGTCTTATTAGTTGATTTCGGTGGGTATAATTACCTCCGCTGCCTGCTAGTCTTTGTGCGGGATTATTTTCTGTGGTTACGTTATTTAAGGGTGCGTGTCTGCACCACGGGGTGTTCTATTTTCATGGCAGTTGTGCCGTTTTGGTATGAGTTTAGGAGTAGAGGTTTCTCCCCCGTGTGTAGCGTTTATTTCCCTGTGTGTGTGGCGACCTCGTTTGGGCGTGTTTTCAGTCCCATGTTGTAGTTGAGTTGGGACTGCCTATTAAACTATTTTGCCACTGGGACTTCCTTGCTCTCCTGCTCCTGATTCCTGCACCTCCCTCCATTAGGAGGCACGTAACAAACACTTTCTTGGTTACTACATGATTCCATATGTGTTATTTCATAGTTTTCATATCTTCACTATTATTCTACAATGTAGAAATTAGTACAAATAAAGAAAAAACATTGAATGAGTAGGTGTGTCCTAACTTTTGACTGGTACTGTATATCACGGGAGAAAGCATCTGAGCGAGCGAAACAGCACCCCTCTATACTGAAATAGTATGACATGCCATACTCTTTTGGTCCAGACAGAATCAGATACATGGTCTACACATACTGAGACAGAGGGGTGTTGTTACGCTTGCTTGGATGCTTTAACTAAGATTGATGCGTCTTTCTGTCAAATAAATTATCAATATTTTACTGTAGGGCTGGCCAGGCCCCCTAAGGCCAGCCCATGACGCCGGCCCTGGTTGTCAGCTGTTATTAGCTACTCGTTAGTAGCTAGCCGGCTATCATTAACCACTGTCACTGAAGCTAGCTTGCCAGCAAACACAGTTCTTAAACATGTAAATTAGCTTGATAAGAGTAATAATACCACAGATGGAACAATGAGCCAGATATTTTACCAGATGTATAAATGTGAAGCATCCAGTTGGCGTTTCCGCTCACTCACAAATATGGTGGTGACAGGAAGCCCAGTGACTGGCAGTGGAAAAAGATGGAGTGAGATGGATTCTGCCCGACATTCTGCACATTTTCTCATTGATGAAACATTTGATCTGAATAATATTTTTTCTGTTTCCAAAACTAGAATAGTGGACTACGTTTTGTGGACTTCACCCTTTGCCAAAGTAAAAAAAAAGTGTTCTTTAGAAGGACCTGACCTCATCATGACTATTTTTGTGCACTCCATCACACTGGTTGCTCCTCAACGGACTGAGTTGGTCCTGTTCTGTTAGTTTACCCAAACTAGTTCGTAATCACACAAGTTATAGCTGAATAGCGTTACAAGATGGCGAGAGAGTGCCATCTTTTAACACAACTTCTGCCAAAATGGCGTAGCATTTTTTGGGGTGTCGCAACTTCGGCTTTCAAACATTTTCAAACAACCACAGTTGTCATGGTTAATTTATTTACTATCAAATGAGGAGAGACAAACTTATCACACAAGTCAGTTATACTTAAACTAAATCTTTATTCACTTATTAATAAGGGAGCAGGTCAATACAACACACACATATGAAGTGAATCGATTGAGTGCTCTACAATACTGATGGTTGGTCGACAAATTACCCTCAGATGATTCGTTGAGAGCACCGAGACAAAAGTACAAAGGTCTTTTATAGCCAAGATACACCCCCTTCAGTCTACCTGACAAACAACAGATGTATGGAATAGGTCACAAGGTTAAGATTTGTATGAAAGAGACTTATAATTCACAGCAGAGTATCTGCTGTAAAAACTGTTCTCATTGTGTAGAGACCAGGGTCTGGCCTTGGAGTCATCTCTCCCTGGTACCTTATAGAACAGAAACATTAACTCATGCTATGGAATGCAGTCTCTTTAGGTTTTATCACCCAAAAGACATCGTAAATCTCCTGTCAGTGTTAAATCTCTGAGGCCCACTTTCAGTTCACACAGACACAATAGAGTTATAAGTACCCTCTATTCTGTTGCATAAAACAACCATTTGATGCAATAAAAGTATTATAACATAATCTTGTAATTTCCCTCACACAGTACAGTATGAAGATAGGCAGAAACTGCTTCTCCTATAGAAATCCCCAATCACGCTTGAGGGCAATGTCATGGCGATGTTGGCTAGCTAAGCTCTTGCACAGAAACTCGTCATCGGGTTTAACGGTCATCTTGCGCCGATCTGTGTATGTGCAATCCATCAAACCAAAGGCACACTTTCGATATATAGTTGTTTTTCACGAAAATGAAAATGTGTCAATTTGTCACTTTCACAAGATTGGAGTAATAACATGTTGAACTATCGAATCTAGGTTGTGCCTTTTAGACTTGATAAAATGAACATCTAAGGGAGAATTTTTCACTTCTCTCATTGACTTCTCAAACCCCAAACCCCGGCCTGGTCTGTTTGGTCTGTTCCTCAAGCGTTCACAGAAGTCTTGCGACGTTGCGCCTCTGGGTTTAGAAACTCTGTGATAATGGCATATTTTTGTAGGCACTAATTCCGCCATGATTTGTTGGCCAAAGCCTATGGGGCAATGAATGTCGTTTTTTGGGGGGGTTTTGGATAAACACCGAAAATAATGTCTGTGGTAAACACAGGCTTAGGAGATCTTATACGTTTTGTATAAGATAATCTTCATCAGCTAGAAATTTTAAGCATTTATGTAATCAAAACAAGCACATACAGGCTTGTAATTCATAAAGGTAATGTTATCTAACTGATATTATCTCATAGAACAAAACATATAAGTCTAAAGGGAGGACAAAGTGGTTCCTAATTTGGCCAAATAAATGATCTCCTTGGATCAATACGTTAAAAGTAATTTAAGATCTCCTAAGCCTGTATTAACCTCAGACCTTATTTTCAGCGTTTATCCCAAAACCCCATTCTTTCCCCATTAATTTACCCCATAGGAATGGCTGAACGAACCAGAGGTAACTCATTTCCGCTTTTTATGACTACAAGCTAGCAAGCTCTATTTAGTTAGCTAGCTAGAGCTTCTGAGGTTAATAACATATGATCTATATACTGATAAAATAGTGGACTGACCACTCTAACAATGGGAATAAATGTCTGCAGCGGCAGAATGCAGGAGGGCTCAGGCGTGAACTTCCTAGCCAATGAGAGGGCATATACGTGTGTGAACAATAGGCACAACTCCGATATGAAATCATTTTTCTTAAGGTTGTCAGAAGGCCACATCCGTCAATTTATTGTATATCAGTACATTCCTAACAACCTAAACATTACAACACGTATATTCGATCAAATAAGCCTCAAGGAGCAAATTAGTCATTACATCTTTTGTTGACCAAATCCGGCACTCTCTCATTGACCACTTAGTCTGCTTCTCTCGTTCAGTGGGGTCTTTCTCTAACATTTTAACATTATGTCCAATAAGTCGGATTTTGTAACCCAATACATCTGATAATAAGCACTGAGATCTGTTGACATAGCGTTGTATGTTTCTCATAACTTTTGAGGATTTTACATTTTATGGTCTTCGTCTTCAAAGTTGTTTCCGCAGGTTGAAAAATCTAAATTAGCACGACATGAGATAAATTAAATGTAATAGGCTTTGAAAATAAAAATTTTGCTATACGCTCAGTGCTCAGATGACATTTCACAGTGATACGTTTGTGATTTTTTTTTTAAGAACAGAAATTTCAAATTAATATGAAAAGCGTATACTAAAAGTACTACATGTCATATTTCAAAATCGATATCCATCTTACCTCTACATTGTCTTATCTCTACATTATTATATATGACGAGTTCAACAGGAAAGTGAGCCTGTCAGGTAGCCAGTAGCCTTAAAGATGCAATATATAACGTTTTGGGCGACCCAACCAAATTCACATAGAAATGTGAGTTATAGATCTGTCATTCTCATTGCAAGTGTTGTGGAAATTCACCACCATGTCATGGAATTTACCATCAGGGTCACTGGAAGTTAATCTTAAATGATCATCCTCTATTATCAGTGAGCTGGAAAGGTTCCAACCAGCTCAATATACCATAGTACACATGTCAATCAGGTGCTCTGCTGGGGCAGTCCCAGCAGTTGTCTTATATACGGCTATACACAGACAAGTTATATTTGCATGATTTAGCTTAATTAATTCATCATTACCATTTTGTTTCATTCATGTGACAGACCAATACATCACGAGGCTTCTTCTCTCTAAGCTGAGACCTTGAAACTGAGATATATTTCGCTCTCAAAACAAAGGTCTGGGCGTACTGCCAAATTGCAGCTACTGATAGTCAGGTTTCGTTCAGTCAGTCACTTGCATGAACACAGAAAACGGTTATTAGAAAAGCACATAAATATAATACAGAAATGTGTTAATAGAAAAACCAAAACATTAAATATTTCTAGCACACAAGCAAGTCTAACAAGCGGCAGATCTGTTCTATGTGCGCTATTTTCCATGATAACATAATGCAATTTTCCAGATTAAAAAATTAAAAATTCCCTCTGGCCTCCATTGATTTAGTCACGCTAATTTTGTCCATCCTACAAGTGTAAAAACGGCAATTACTTTTGAACGGATTATAATAGAGACATGAGGTTTGGACAATTGGTTCTCTTAGAGAGACAGATTTGGGGGCGAAGTCAAGCCTCTCACTTCGCCTCCTTCTCTCTCAGTTAATCCTGCCTACCGGTTGGCTAGATTATCATTAGATATTGACTATACTACATAGCCTCTCTTTGGACTCAGAATTTCATTTTTTTGGAAGAACTGTAATGGCCATTTCCTGCAATCTAGAGCCCAAAAGTTTCCTTGAATGATACGATTTGTATTTTTATTATATAACAGCTCAGCCAGTACACAAGATGGGGAGAACCCTGCTCTGTATTCATTATGTCTCACATTATGTCTCATGTCTTGCTTAGTCAGAGTATGGCTAGGAGCAAAGATACTTCCTTTCCTCAAGTCCTTCATCTGCACTGATGAGCCGAAAAAAATTGGACAACTTACATTTTCATGCCAGTCAGTGCTTATGAAGAGAAGTAGAAGAGATGAGTTGAGGAAGACAGGAAGCTACTTCTATGGAGAGTCCTGTGAGTCCTTTTTCCTGTGACATCTTCTGCAATCACACACTACTACGCTGTACGCACACTACTACGCACACACTATGCCCTGTTCTGTGCATCTCTTGCCCCGTTTCCTGCTGACGTAGTCTGCTAACATTTAAGCTGTAGTAATTCTTAGTTTTTACCCTCTGGTGAGCATTGTAGAGCCGTTTCTGTTTAGTCAGCACTTTGTTGAGGAAACGTCTTAGTGAGGGAATCAGCTCAAATGATGTATTTTGTTTCTTCAGGTTTGTCCTGATTCCTAGACTGAAATTGATCTGTGCCTGCTGCCTCTGTTAGAGTGCTGTAAGGTTAGTGCTAATGATGAGTTAAGAGGGAACGGATCAAGGTGAAAAAGGTGATACCTTGAGAACAGCTTTATGCTGCTGAGAACTTTCAGTCACATTTTATACTCAATTTATTTTGGAATAAGTTTTATGTCAGTGCAAACTTTTTAACTCACACACTTTTTCCAAGATATGACTAATTTTTGAAAATCTGTGGCCCCATCTATGCCTGGTATTAAAACATAACGTTTCACATCTATTAAGGCGTAATTCCATGGAAATGGAATTACACTGAGAATCAGATTTTTCACTTTAAAATGTATACCAAAGAAAAACTGTTGATTTCAACTCTATGCACAAGGACAACTTTTAACAATTTCCACTGAACATTAAAAAAAATACATTTACAGGAAGAACTGTGCAGATACAAAGTTTGGTAACAGAATAAAACTGAGGGAGATTTTACCGTAATTCTGTGACCAAACTTTTTCCAGTAAATGTTTTTTTTAATGATCAGTCAAAATGGTTAAAAGTAAATGTTTTATTTATTTACTGTTCAAAGTAGTCATTGTGCGTAGAGTTGTAGGGTTTGTTAAATTTTTAAATCAAATCACATTTTATTTGTCACATGCGCCGAATACGACAGGTGTAGTAGACCTTACCATAAAATGCTTACTTACGAGACCTTAACTAACAATGCAGAGTTTTAAAAAGTAAGTAAGAAAAATTTGCTAAATAAACGAAAGGAAAAATAGTAACACAATAAAATAACAATAACGGGGCTATATACAAGGGGTACCGGTACCGAGTCAATGTGCAGGGGTACGGGTTTGCCGAGGTAATAAGTACAGGATATGTAGGTAGGGACAAGGTGACTGCAAAGATAATAAACAGAGTAGCAGCAGCGTATGTTAAGAGTGTGAAGGAATGTGAATGTGTGTGTATGTGTAACATCAATATGCATGTGTGTGTGTGTTGATGTGTGTGTTTTGGAGTGTCAGTATAGTATGTGTGAGTATGTGATTAGAGTCCAGTAAGTGTCCATTAAGCCTGTGCAAGAGAGTCAGTTCAAAAAATAATAAATAAGAATAAAATAGCAGCAGTCTCAGTCTTATGGCTTGGGGCTAGCTGTAAGAAGCCTTTAAGTCCCAGAATTGGCGCTCCGGTACCGCTTGCCGTGCAGTAGCAGAGAGAACAGTCTATGACTTGAGTGGCTGGAGTCTTTGACAATTTTTAGGACCTTCCTCTGACACCGCCATGTGTGACACCGCCTTCGCTTCCGCCGCACCGAACCTATGACTGCGGGATTGACCTTCTCCCAGGCCCCACTCCACCCCGGGGATGACTGTACTCTCTGTCGGGTCCGGAGACCAAGGCTATGGAGACCTACATTGAGGACTCCCTAGGTGCAGGGTTCATCCGTCCTTCTGCCTCCCCTGCCGCAGCAGGGTTCTTCTTTTTTGAGAAGAAGGTTAAAACCCTGCGCCCGTGCATTGACAACCGGGGCCTGAACGACATCACAGTGAAGAACCGCTACCCGCTACCACTCATCTCCTCGGCCTTTGAGCCGTTCCAGGGGACCACCGTGTTCTCCAAGCTGGACCTAGCACCTGGTGCGGATATGGTAAGGGGACGAGTGGAAGACTGCCTTCAACGCGGCCAATGGTCAATACGAGTATCTGGTCATGCCCTTTGGCCTTACCAATGCCCCTGCTGTGTTCCAGGCTCTGGTGGATGATGTTCTCCGTGACATGTTTATCGGTTTCTCTTCTTCTACTTCGGCAACATCCTCGTTTTCTCCCTCTCCACCCAAGAACACGTGTTCCGCATCCGACAGGTTCTCGGGAATCCCGGGAAGGTGAGAGCGGTGGCCCTGGCCTGCGTCCAGAGTAAAACTGCAAGGTTTCCTGGGATCCGCCAACTTTTATCACCGCTTTATCCAGGGTTACAGCACCCTGGCTTCCCCTCTGTCTGCACTCACCTTTCCCAAGGTTCTGTTCACGTGATCCCCAGCTGCTGACCGGGTGTTCCGTTTCAAAACAGCTCCCATCTTGGTTCATCCTGACCCGTCCCGCCAGTTCGTGGTAGAGACCGGTGCTTCGGATGTTGGAGTGGGGGCTGTCCTGTCTCAGCGTTCTGATGTGAGGAATCATGTACTTCTCGCAGTGAAGATGGCGTTGGAGTGGAGGCACTGGCTGTAGGGGATGGAACATCCGTTCATTGTGGACGGAACCTGGAATATCTCCACACCAACAAGCGTCTCAATTCCAGGCAGGCTAGGTGGGTGGTTCAACTTCTCCCTCTCATACCGACCAGGATCCAAGAATGTCAAGCCGAATGCGCTGTCACGCCGCTATAGACCCGTGGCTACACCCCCGACCTGCTTGCCTTTGACCTGTTTTGCCTGCCCCCCGTTCTAGTAATAAACTTTTGTTACTTCGACACTGTCTGTATCTGGGTTTTCTCCTGAAACGTGATACTTATGTAAATGTATTTCAGTTTTTTACTTTTAATAAATTAGAAAACATTTTCAAAATCCAGGTTCTAGACTCATTAGTGGAAAAAACTATTTCATCAATTTTAGAATACGGCTGTAAGGTAACAAAATGTGGAAAAAGTCAAGGGGTCTGAAAACTTTCAGAATGCACTATACATACTTCATGGACAAAAATAGTTGCTTACCCTTCCTAGGGGGGCAAGGTTAAATGAGAGATTAAGGGTTCTTGGCTCCTCTTCCTTCAATCTTGGTACAAACAAGAACAGGTTCTAACCAGTTCTCACAGCATATGTGTCTAAGATAGGGGAGTGATAAGTTCTTTAAAGCCTATTCAGCTAGAAAATGGCCTTTAGTACCCTAAGAGATAAGGAGGCCAGCCACGAATCCTCCTTTGTGCGGTGTGTGAAGATGAGGCTGGACAAGATTACCCGTTGATATAGTACATATAGTGCTATTCAACTCAAACATTTACATTAGACTGTAACATAACCCTTTTCCCCAACAGCCTGGTATTGAGGTCCTGGATGGCAGGATACTTGGCTCTAGTGATGTACTGGGCCATTTGCACTACACTCTGTAGCGCCTTGCAGTTGGATGCCGAGCATTTGCCGTACCAAGTGGTGATGCAACCAGTCAGGATGTGCTCGATGGTGCAGCTGTAGAACATTTTGAGGATCTGAGGTCCCATGCTAAATATTTTCACCCTTCTGAATAGGTATTGTCGTGCCCTCTTCATGACTGTGTTGGTGTGTTTGTAAATTATAGTTTCTTAGTGTTGTGGATACCAAGGAACTTGAAGCTCTCGACATGCTCCACTACAGCCCCATCAATGTGAATGGAGGCATGCTCGTCCCTCCTTTTCCTGTAGTCCATGACCTTGTTCACGTTGAGGGAGAGGTTGTTGTCCTGGCACCACACTGCCAGGTCTCTGACCTCCTCCCTATAGGGTATCTCATTGTCGTTGGTGATCAGGCCTACCACCATCTTGTCATCGGCAAACTTAGTGATGGTGTAGGAGTCTTGAGTGGTGTTGATGTGAGCCATGACCAGCCTTTCAAAGCATTTCATGGCTACAGATGTGAGTGTTACAGGTCACCTAGTCATTCTTGGGTACAGGGACTATGGTGGTCTGCTTCAAACATGTGGGTATTACATACTGGGTCAGGGAGAGGTTGAAACTGTCATTGAAGTCACTTGCCAGCTGGTCAGCGCATGCTCTGAGTATGCGTCCTGGTAAAACTTAATACTTAGATAAGATTGCCCCCGAAGAGGATGGCTGACGTTTTACATGCTCTTAACCAACTGTGCTATTTTGTTAGTTTTTTTGCAACTTATTTTTTTACTTATTTTGTACATAATGTTGCTGCTACCGTCTCTTATGACCGAAAATAACTTCTGTACATCAGAACAGTGATTACTCACCTTGAACTGGAAGAAGCTTTTTCCTTTAACTAGTCAGACGAGAAGGATATACTGCTTTCCTGGGAACAGGCCCAAATCCCCGTCATTTGCGTGAAGAAAAGACAGAGAAAAAGGGAGCGGAGGTTGGGCTGCTTTCTGAGAATTCGTAGTCGAGTGAGTAAACTCCAACTGCCATCCGTTCTGTTGGCTAACGTGCAATCATTGGAAAATAAAATTGATGACCTACGATTAAGATTATCCTACCAACGGGACATTAAAAACTGTAAAGCTTATGTTTCATCAAGTCGTGGCTGAACGACGACACAGATACTATAGAGCTGGCAGGGATTTTCCATATACCGGCAGAACAGAGAAGCTACGTCTGGTAAGACAAGGGGTGGGGGTGTATGTCTATTTGTCAATAACAGCTGGTGCGCAATGTCTAATATTAAAGAAGTCTTGAGGTATTGCTCGCCTGAGGTAGAGTACCTTATGATAAGCTGTAGACCATACTATCTACCAAGAGACTTCTCATGTATATTAGTCGCAGCCGTCTATTTACCACCACAGACCGATGCTGGCACTAAGACCACACTCAACCAGCTCTATTAAGGCCATAAGCAAACAAGAAAAATGCTCATCCAGAAGCGGCGCTCCTTGTGGGGACTTTAATGCAGGCAAACTTAAAACAGTCTTACCTCATTTTTACCAGCATGTCACATGTGCAACCAGAGGGGAAAAAAACTCTCGACCACCTGTACTCCACACACAGAGATACATACAAAGCTCTTCCCACCCTCCATTTGGCAAATCTGACTATAATTCTATCCTCCTGATTCCTGCTTACAAGCAAAAACTAAAGCAGGAAGTACCAGTAACTCGCTCAATACGGAAGTGGTCAGATGACACAAATGCTACCCTACAGGACTATTTGCTAGCACAGACTGGAATATGTTCCGGGACTCATCCAATGGCATTGAGGAGTATACCACCTCAGTCATCAGCTTCATCAATAAGTGCATCGACGATGTTGTCCCCACAGTGACCGTACATACATATCCCAACCAGAAGCCATGAATTACAGGCAACATCCGCATCGAGCTAAAGGCTAGAGCTGTCGCTTTCAAGGAGCGGGTCACTAATCCGGACTCTTATAAGAAATCCCGCTATGCCCTCAGACGAACCATCAAACAGGCAAAGCATAAATACAGGATTAAGATTGAATCCTACAACACCTGCTCTGACGCTCGTTGGATGTGGCAGGGTTTGAAAACTATTACGGACTACAAAGAGAAACCCAGCCGTGAGCTGCACAGTGATGCGAGCCTACCAGACGAGCTAAAGGCCTTTTATGCTCGCTGTGAGGAAAGCAACAATGAAGCATGCATGAGAGCACCAGCTGTTCTGGATAACTGTGTGATAACGCTCTCGGTAGCCGATGTGAGCAAGACCTTTAACAGGTCAACATCCACAAAGCCGTGAGGCCAGACGGATTACCAGGACATGTACTCAAAGCATTTCAACCTCGCCCTGACCGAGTCTGTAATACATACATGTTTCAAGTAGACCACCATAGTCCCTGTGCCCAAGGAAGCAAAGGTAACATGCCTAAATGATTACCGTCCAGTAGCACTCACATTGGTAGCCATGAAGTGCTTTGAAAGGCTGGTCATGAACACCATCAATAGCATCCTATACCCACTCCAATTCGCATACTGCCCCAACAGATCCACAGATGACGCAATCTCAATCGCACTCCACACTGCCCTTTCTCTCCTGGACAAACACAACACCTATGTGAGAATGCTGCAACTGGATCCTGGACTTCCTGACGGGCTGCCCCCAGGTGGTAAGGGTAGACAACAACACGTCTGCCACGCTGATCCTCAACACTGGTGCCGCTCAGGGGTGTGTACTTAGTCCCCTCCTGTACTCACTGTTCACCCACGACTGCGTGGCCAAACACGACTCCAACACCATCATTAAGTTTGCTCACGACACAACAGTGGTAGGCCTGATCACCGACAACGATGAGACAACCTATAGGGAGGAGGTCAGAGAACTGGCAGTGTGGTGCCAGGACAACAACCTCTCTCTCAATGTGAGCAAGACAAAGGAGCTGATCGTTGACTACAGGAAAAGGTTGGCCGAACAGGCCCCGATTAAATTAACATCAACGGGGCTGTAGTGGAACGGGTCAAGAGTTTCAAGTTCCTTGGTGTCCACATCACCAACAAACTATCATGGTCCAAACACACCAAGACAGTTATGAAGAGCACACGACAAAACCTTTTCCCCCTCAGGAGACAGAAAATATTTGGCATGGGTCCCCAGATCCTCAAGAAGTTCTACAGCTGCACCATCGAGATCATCCTGAACGGTTGCATCACCCCAAGGTATGGAAACTGCTCGGCATCTGACCGTAAGGCGCTGAAAGGGTACTGCGTACTGCCCAACACATCACTGGGGCCAAACTTCCTGACATCCAGGACTAATATAATAGCCGGTGTCAGAGGAAAGCCCATAAAATTGTCTGAGACTCCAGTTACCCAAGTCATGGACTGTTTTCTCTGCTACCGTACAGCAAGCGGTACCGGAATGCCAAGTCCAGGACCAAAAGGCTCCTTAACAGCTTCTCCCCCAAGCCATGAGACTGCTGAACAATTAATCAAATGGCCACCGGACTATTTACATTGACACCACCCCCTCCATTTATTTTGTACACTGCAGCAACTCACTGTTTATTATCCATGTTTAGTCACTTCACCCCTACCTACATGTACAAATTACCTCAACTAACCTGTACCCCCGCACACTGACTCGGTACTGATAGTCTGGTATATTGCCTTGTTATTGTTATTTATTGTGTTACTTTTTATAATTTTTTACTTTTCGTTTTTTGGTAAATATTTTCTCAACTCTTCTTGAACTGTACTGTTGGTTAAGGGCTTGTATTTCACGGTAAGGTCTCTACTTGTTGTATTTGGCGCATGTGACAAATACAGTTTGATTTGATTTGAATATATCTGGCCCTTCAGCCTAGTGAATGTTAACCTGTTTCAAGGTCTTTCGTGATTGCACGTTTGCCAGTAGAATGGAGGGTTAAGGCGGATTATTCACTCGCTGACACAGTCTGGCCAGGCATCCGACTCTTCAACCTCTGTCTCCTCTTCATACGAATGACGGGGATTTGGGCCAAGCCCGGGAAGAGCAGTATGTCCTTCGCGTCCGACTTAAAAAAAAATCCTTGCCATCATACCATCAAGCACAAGTTTCCTTTTAGATGGTCGCCTATGGGCTTCACATACTTGGGCATAATGGTGGATGGTAACCTGAACAACCTCTATGAACTCAATCTGGCCAATTTGTTGCAAAAGGTGGAGGGTGACCTTTGTAAATGGATGGACTTACCTCTCACTCTACTGGGTAGAATCAATGTAATTAAAATGAATGTCCTGCCCAGATTTCTATATATGTTTCAATCTCTCCCAATCCCTGTTCCCGCAGCATTCTTTTCCTCTCTCGACAAGATGACCAGACGGTTTATCTGGCACGGCAAAACCCCTAGGGTTGGCCTGGATAAACTGACCCTTGATTACAGTCAAGGGGGCTTAAACCTCCCCAACTTTAGAATGTACTACTGGGCAGCACAGTCTAGGTTTCTGGCTCAGAGGTTTGACAAGGGTCCCTCTCCCTCATGGTTGAACATTGAAAAGCTTGAGGTAAATGAGGACACTGGGGCAGAATTGTTTTACAAATGGGACAGAAAATCTATAAAAACCATCACAGACAACCCTTTAATCATACATTCTGTCCTGGCATGGGGCAAACTACATGAGCTGTTCGGACGAGGGGGATTCCTTTCCCCTAAAACCCCTTTATGGAACAATAGATTGATTCCTATGTTTTTCCAGAATAGTAACTTTAGACCATGGTCTGATAGGGGGATCACTCTTCTGGAGCATTGTTACGAGGAGGGAGTTCTTATGTCTTTTGATCAGCTGAAACAGAAATACCACTTGCCTAATAGGGACTTCTTTAGCTACCTACAACTACGAAACTTTATTAGGGTGTCTCTCAAGGGACAATGGAACCTACCTAAGATGTCACCTATTGAACAACTCTGCCACGCAGACCAACCACTGTTCAAGACCATTTCCCGTGTTTACGTTGCTCTTATGTCAGGACTAACACTGCCTGGGCTAGATAAACCCCGACTTAGATGGGAAAAAGATCTGGGTATTGATCTCGATGAGGGTCTATGGAGTGACCTATGCAGGGATGGTGTTACATCCACATTGAACTCCAGATACAGACTGATTCAGTTTAATTTCCTCCATCAGCTTTATATCACCCCATCTAGACTGCACAAGTTCAACCCTGATATATCCTCCCTATGTTTTAGATGTGGCTCAGATGAAGGAACATTCCTCCATTCCACTTGGCAGTGTCCAAAACTACACCGTTTCTGGCAGGGGGTATGCGATACCATATCCTCAATTCATGGGGTTGCATTCCCTCTAGACCCGGAGGTCTGTCTACTGGGCAACTTTACTAACACCAATCTTAGGCAAAGCCATACTATAAAGCTAACAGAAATATTGTTAGCGATTGCCAAGAAATGTATCGCCTTAAAATGGAAATTGGATTCCCCCCTGCCAGTTGCAATGTGGCTATCAGAAGTTAATAGTTGTATCCCACTGGAGAAAATTACTTACCGCTTGAGGAATAAGTTAAATACATTTTACAGAATTTGGCAACCTTTTATTGACTATATGGAGAATCTCCCCCCACATCACATTGAATGAACCTCTAGATTATCCTTATATAATGTTTCACACGTAACGTATAATATGTAGCCTACGGCAGGTGACCTTATGATCCAATGTCTCATTATTATTTTTATTTTTTATTGTATGTCTGTATATATAATTATAATTTGTTTTATTTTTTCTTTCTTTGTTACGCTCATCTGTTATTGTCACTTTGTCCTATTGTTGTCTAATATCTTGTCATGTTTGTCTTGAATGTTGTTAATTGGAAAATGCAAAAATAAAATACTTAAAAAAAAAAAAAAAATCCTTGTCCAGTTCGAGGTGAGCAGTCGCTGTTCTGATGTCCAGAAGCTCTTTTCGTTCATAGGAAACTATGTCGGAAACATTATGTACCAAAAAATTAAAAAACTGAAAAAAAACTGACAAAATAGCACAATTGGTCAGTAGCTAGTAAAACAGCAGCCATTTCTTCCTGCACCATTACCTTTTTGTTTAGTGTACAGTTTAAAGTAAAACAAATCATTCTCAGCATAATTCCATTACCGCTCTAAAGCTACATTACAGGACATGTGTTTTGACATGGTGTGCTCTGTAGTGTGTGAGATGGATGTAAGTAGACAGTTTGTTGCCTTTTGTGTTTGACATATTGTAGGCTATACAGTCTTCTTTTTCTGGTTGAAATGCTACTAATGGGGCAGTTGGTTAGTGGTAATGACGTCTTGTGAGATGTAGGCTAGACTTTGTAATGGTCACACACATCTATGGACTCTGCAGCTAGTTTTAAAGGAGAAGTTTACCCAAAATCATAAACTCCCAAGTGATCAGTTGACGCTCATCAGAGGAGGAAGGGGAGGACCATCCTCCTCAGTGTAGTGAACATGATGGGAGACAGAGAGCTGGTTTCAAGCGCAGGGCGCAGCAGGTGTTTATTGTAAAGGACCACAGGAGGAAGCAGGTAGCTGGGTCCAGGGGCAGGCAGAAGGTCATACACAGGGGTCCAACAAGGCAACAGTACAGGCAGGGGAAAGGCTAGTAACGTCGTCCAGGAGATCAGGCAATAGGTTGATAACAGGAAATCCGACAGGCTAAGGTACAGGCAGGGAATAGGCTAAAGGTGTCGTTAGTGAGGCAGGCAACAACTATCATACACGGGAGGGTTAAAAAACGGGAAAAACAGAGCTCTGAATAGAAGTGTGTCACAAAACAAACAATACCTCACAATGATGGGGTGCAAAGAACTGAACTAAATAGTGTGTGATAATGACATACAGGTGTGTGAACAGGTGATCAGAATTCAGGTGATTGGGATCTACTGTTTACAGGCCTCCTTGGCCATATATAGTGTTGCTCACTGAGTTCCCTGAATTCCTATCGGACCTTGTAGTCATAGCAGATAATATTCAAATTTTTTGGTGATTTTAATATTCACATGGAAAAGTCCATAGACCCACTCCAAAAGGCTTTCGGAGCAATCATCGACTCAGTGGGTTTTGTCCAACATGTCTCTGGACCTACTCACTGTCAAAGTCATACTCTGGACCTAGTTTTGTCCCATGGAATAAATGTTGTGGATCTTAATGTTTTTCCTTATAATCCTGGACTATCACACCACCATTTTATTACGTTTGCAATCGCAACAAATAATCTGCTCAGACCCCAACCAAGGACCATCAAAAGTTGTGCTATAAATTCTCAGACAACCCAAAAATTCCTTGATGCCCTTCCAGACTCCCTCTGCCTACCCAAGGACGTCAGAGGACAAAAATCAGTTAACCACCTAACTGAGGAACTCAATTTAACCTTGCGCAATACCCTAGATGCAGTTGCACCCATAAAAACTAAAAACATTTGTCATAAGAAACTAGCTCCCTGGTATACAGAAAATACCCGAGCTCTGAAGCAAGCTTCCAGAAAATTGGAACAGAAATGGCGCCACACCAAACTGGAAGTCTTCCGACTAGCTTGGAAAGACAGTACCGTGCAGTATCGAAGAGCCCTCACTGCTGCTCGATCATCCTATTTTCCCAACTTAATTGAGGAAAATAAGAACAATCCGAAATGTATTTTTGATACTGTCACAAAGCTAACTAAAAGCAGCATTCCCCAAGAGAGGATGGCTTTCACTTCAGCAGTAATAAATTCATGAACTTCTTTGAGGAAAAGATCATGATCATTAGAAAGCAAATTACGGACTCCTCTTTAAATCTGCGTATTCCTCCAAAGCTCAGTTGTCCTGAGTCTGCACAAGGACCTAGGATCAAGAGAGACACTCAAGTGTTTTAGTACTATATCTCTTGACACAATGATGAAAATAATCATGGCCTCTACACCTTCAAGCTGCATACTGGACCCTATTCCAACTAAACTACTGAAAGAGCTGCTTTCTGTGCTTGGCCCTCCTATGTTGAACATAATAAACGTCTCTCTATCCACCGGATGTGTACCAAACTCACTAAAAGTGGCAGTAATAAAGCCTCTCTTGAAAAAGCCAAACCTTGACCCAGAAAATATATAAAACTATCAACCTATATCGAATCTTCCATTCCTCTCAATTTTTTTTGAAAAAGCTGTTTCGCAGCAACTCACTGCCTTCCTGAAGACAAACAATGTATACGGAATGCTTCAGTCTGGTTTTAGACCCCATCATAGCACTGAGATTGCACTTGTGAAGGTGGTAAATTAACTTTTAGTGGTGTCAGACCGAGGCTCTGCATCTGTCCTCGTGCTCCTAGACCTTAGTGCTGCTTTTGATACCATCGATCACCACATTCTTTTTGAAGAAATTGGAAACCCAAATTGGTCTACACGGATAAGTTCTGGCCTGGTTTAGATCTTATCTGTCGGAAAGATATCAGTTTGTCTCTGTGAATGGTTTGTCCTCTGACAAATCAACTGTAAATTTCGGTGTTACTCAAGGTTCCGTTTTAGGACCACTATTGTTTTCACTATATATTTTACCTCTTGGGGATGTCATTCAAAAACATAATGTTAACTTTCACTATGCGGATGACACACAGCTGTACATTTCAATGAAACATGGTGAAGCCCCAAAATTGCCCTCGCTAAAAGCCTGTGTTTCAGACATAAGGATGTGGATGGCTGCAAACTTTCTACTTTTAAACTTGAACAAAACAGAGATGCTTGTTCTAGGTTCCAAGAAACAAAGAGATCTTCTGTTGAATCTGACAATTAATCTTGATGGTTGGACACTCGTCTCAAATAAAACTGTGAAGGACCTCGGCGTTACTCTGGACCCTGATCTCTCTTTTGACGAACATATCAAGACTCTTTCAAGGGCAGCTTTTTTCCATCTACGTAACAGTGCAAAAATCTGAAACTTTCTGTCCATAAATGATGCAGAAAAAATGTATCCATGCTTTTGTTACTTCTAGGTTAGATTACTGCAATGCTCTACTTTCCGGCTACCCGGATAAAGCACTAAATAAACTTCAGTTAGTGCTAAATACAACTGCTAGAATCATGACTAGAACCAAAAATGTATTCATATTACTCCAGTGCTAGCCTCCCTATACTGCCTTCCTGTTATTAAGGCAAGGGTTGATTTCAAGGTTTTACTGCTAAACGACAAAGCATTACATGGGCTTGCTCCTACCTATCTTTCCGAGTTGGTCCTGCCGTATATACCTACACGTACGCTACAGTCACAAGACCCAGGCCTCCTAATTGCATCTACATTTCTTAGCAAACAGCTGGAGGCAGGGCTTTCTCCTATAGAGCTCCATTTGTATGGAATGGTCTGCCTATCCATGTGAGAGACGCAGACACGGTCTCAACCTTTAAGTCTTAACTGAAGACTCATCTCTTCAGTAGGTCATATGATTGAGTCAAATCAAATGTATTTATATAGCCCTTCTTACATCAGCTGATATCTCAAAGTGCTGTACAGAAACCCAGCCTAAAACTCCAAACAGCAAGCAATGCAGGTGTAGAAGCACGGTGGCTAGGAAAAACTCCCTAGAAAGGCCAGAACCTAGGAAGAAACCTAGAGAGGAACCAGGCTATGAGGGGTGGCCAGTCCTCTTCTGGCTGTGCCGGGTGGAGATTATAACAGAACATGGCCAAGATGTTCAAATGTTCATAATTGACCAGCATGGTCAAATAATAATAATCACAGTAGTTGTCGAGGGTGCAACAAGTCAGCACCTCAGGAGTAAATGTCAGAGAATATTGTCTGTCGTTCTCTAATGAGAAACTATTTGCGTATTTTATTCTGAAAAATGGCATGATATAAGGTGTAGCCTAGTTCAGAATCAGAACAGCCGATTTGCGCTAGCTGACAGACAGACACTATCAGTATCAGAATGCTTCATACACCCCTTTCCCTTTAATTTATTTTTCTCTTTTCTCCTATCAGTCTTTATATGGCTTCCTCTCTTTATCTCTCTGACGCCAGACAGAGATGTGACTGTGATGGATCAGTTGTAAAGGCTTGACTCATTACCCTTTATTATCTCCTCTCTCTGTGACATTGAGAAACTAAAGAAAAAATACAATAATAACTTTCACAAGTAGTTAGGCTAGTACTGGTCTGTCTGGTTTGTTGTGACGCTCAATTAATTTGAACCTACCAAGGTCCTTAATCCATTTTGTATTATTATTTTCAATAACGACAATTAGGCCTCCAAACCAATCAATGTCCCTTCAACCACTCTCCACTCATCAGTGTCTTTAAAAAAGGAGCTATTGAGAAGATGGATGAATGACGGTGCATAATGAGCTCACACACACAACCTCAGCTAAGCTACGTCACACTGCTGGTGTCAACCACCATCCATTGAGCAGCCAATAGAAAATTGGGAACATGCTGGTTTCAATGGCATATTAAGTGTTTATAAAATAATTAATTCAACATTTCTATGGTCTTATTTTGGCTAGGCTAGGCTCCTTTGAAACAAGGTAAGACAAATGACATAACATTTCCAGCTTTTAAATAATAACATTTACGGTTATATAGAAGGAAATGCTGACTGCCTCCGCTCAGATTCAAGGTGGGTGATGTGTGATGCGCAGCAGGCACTTGCCTTCACTCTCAGGTCTTGTGACCATTTGATCTGAATGAACCGTGCCTCGAGTATGTCGAAAAGAACCAAGCCTTTAGACCTTAACGTTCATTATCCTTCATTATATTTGGCAAACATGATTGGCGTTTAGCCTATATATTTATGGGTGAAGTCGACGTAAATGTGTCAATATGTTTGAGGTATTGGCAGCTGCATAGGCTATTCTTTTTGAGCATTGGAGACATACTCTCTCTGTCCATGTTCCCAAACTGGAGATTTAAACGATGATGATTCTAACAATGAACTTAGCCTTAAGATGCTTTTGGGAAACCGGGTCCAGGTTTATCGACCCCACCATTCGCTATTGTACAGAACTAGCTCCCGGCTGTACCTAACAAAATGACAGTTTGAAATGTGCCAACTGAAAGGCAAGGATGCCCTTTATCTACTTCCCCAGAGTCGTGGGTGCCATTTTTATGTCTCTGTGTCCAGTATGAAGGAAGTTAGAGGTAATTTTGCGAGCCAATGCTAACTAGCTTTGTTTTTGGGTATGTCCTAGCATATCGGGGGGAACCCTGCTTTAGGGAATATTGGCTTATGTAGGTTTAGCCTAATTGATGATATAAAACGTTGGCGACAGTTCGCCGTTTCCTTTTCCGTTTTTTTTTTTGCACTGGTAGCATAATATCGTACTTGTGGAGGAAATCTTGAAATATCATTGGACTGCAGGCCACTGTTGACCTCTTATGTGCCCTGTAGGGTGGCTGTGTACCAGGAACAGTGGACTGTAATGTTTCTTCTGATGTGGGAGGGTACATTAGTGCTATATGATCAGGACTGTATGTTATTGTTGTCACTTTAAAAAGAACATCGGTCACCGAGAGGCTAGCCTACATCTTTGCATCAAAACAGCACATGGCCCATTGGTTGCACACATGGTGCCATCTCTCTACCTTTTCCTCTCTCTCTCTGCCTCTCTCACACACACACACCATATAATTTCTTGACTTTGCAGATCCTTTTTTGCAGGAGCAGTACTGCATTTAATGAATCTCTCCATTATGTCTTTTTTTTTTAAATAAAAGGACCCATATGGTGTAGAGGACAGAACAATAATCTGCTACTAGTTCATGACAGGACTGGAGAGAAATCGTGACAAGAGCAGGAATATTAGATTTGGGACTCGCTTTTCTTCTATTATTTTTGAAGAATAATGTAATTATAGAAGTTTGCCTCTTCTTTATTATCTCACCTCCCACTCCTCCTCTCGTCCTCTTCTCTCAGTCCTTGACAGGCACTGGTGTAAATTAACTTATTTTGTGAAACATGTCTATTTTTGCACGATTCATTATCATATGAATAGTTGTGTCTTGGAGCTTCAAACAAAATAAGTTAATTTACACCACCATGGTTCCATCACATCATATCATGTTACATTAAAAATAAAAATGCACGTTTATTAAATTTGATTTTGAATGGAAGATGATGCTAAAATGCTAAAAGGACAAATAAACTCAGCAAAAATGTCCCTTTTTCAGGTCACTGTCTTTCAAAGATAATTCGTAAAAATCCAAATAACTTCACAAGTCTTCATTGTAAAGGGTTTATACACCGTTTCCCATGCTTGTTCAATGAAACATAAACAATTAATGAACATGCACCTGTGGAACGGTCGTTAAGACACTAACAGCTTACAGACGGTAGGCAATTAAGGTCACAGTTATGAAAACTTAGGACACTAAAGAGGCCTTTCTACTGACTCTGAAAAACACCAAAAGAAAGATGCCCAGGGTCCCTGCTTATCTGCGTTAACATGCCTTAGGCATGCTGCAAGGAGGCATGAGGACAGCCGATATGGACAGGGAAATAACTTGCAATGTCCGTACTGTGAGACACCTAAGACATCGCTACAGGGAGACAGGACGGACAGCTGATCGTCCTCGCAGTGGCAGACCACGTGTAACATAACCTGCACAGGATCGGTACATCCGAACATCACACCTGTGGGACAGGTACAGGATGGCGACAACAACTGCCCGAGTTACACCAGGAACACACAATCCCTCCATCAGTGCTCAGACTGTCCACAATAGGCTGAGAGAGGCTGGACTGAGGGCTTGTAGGCCTGTTGTAAGGCAGGTCCTCACCAGACATCACCGGCAACAACGTCGCCTATGGGTACAAACCCACCGTCGCTGGACCAGACAGGACTGGCAAAAAGTGCTCTTCACAGACGAGACGCGGTTTTGTCTCACCAGGGGTGATGGTTGGATTTGCGTTTTTGTCGAAGGAATGAGCGTTATACCGAGGCCTGTACTCTGGAACGTGATCGATTTGGAGGTGGAGGGTCCGTCATGGTCTGGAGCGGTGTGTTACAGCATCATCGAACTGAGCTTGTTGTCATTGCAGGCAATCTCAACGCTATGCGTAACAGGGAAGACACCTCCTCCCTCATGTGGTACCCCTCCTGCAGGCTCATCCTGACATGACCCTCCAGCATGACAATACCACCAGCCATACTGCTCGTTCTGTGCATGATTTCCTGCAAGAGAGGAATGCCAGTGTTCTACCATGGCCAGTGAAGAGCATGGATCTCAGTCCCATTGAGCACATCTGGGACCTGTTGGATCGGAGGGTGAGGGCTAGGGCCATTCCCCACTGATGTGTCTGGGAACTTGCAGGTGCTTGGTGGATGAGTGGGGTAACATCTCACAGCAAGAACTGGCAAATCTGGTGCAGTCCATGAGGAGGAGATACACTGCAGTACTTAATGCAGCTGGTGGCCACACCAGATATTGACTGTTACTTTTCATTTGGACCCCCCCTTTGTTCAGGGACACGTTATTCCATTTCTGTTAGTCACATGTCAGTGGAACTTGTTCAGTTTATGTCTAAGTTGTTGAATCTTGTTATGTTTATACAAATATTTACACATGTAAGTTTGCTGAAAATAAACACATTTGACAGCGAGAGGGCGTTTCTTTTTTGCTGAGTTTAGAACCCATTGCCCTTTATGGTTGTCAGGTCTGGGGTCCGCTCACCAACCAAGAATCCACAAAATGGGACAAACAGCAAATTGAGATTCTGCATGTAGAATTCTGCAAAAATATCCTTTGTGTACAACGTAAAACACAAAATAATGCATGCAGAGCAGAATTAGGCCGATACCCGCTAAGTTGATCAAAATCCAGAAATGAGCAGTTCAATTCTACAACCACCTAAACGGAAGTAATAACCTTCCATAACAAAGCCATCACCTACAGAGAGATGAACCTGGAGAGGAGTTCCCTCCAACACACGAAAGACAAAACAGAAAGGGAAACCAGAGGGTTAAATAAGGAACATAATTATGAGATGGGAACCAGGTGTGTAAACAGACAAAACAAAAGGAAAAATGAAACATGGATCGGTGGCAGCTAGAAAGCCGGTGACGTCGACCGCCGAACGCCGCCCAAACAAGGACAGGGAACAACTTCGGTGGAAGTCGTGACACCCCTAACAAGCTAGTCCTAGGGTTCTGTTCACAGTCGCAAACAGACCCCACAGATCCCCAGGACAGCAACAAAATTATACCCAACCAAATCATGAGAAATCAAAAAGATAATTACTTGACACATTGGAAAGAATTAACAAAAAAACAGAGCAAACTAGAATACTATTTGTCCCTAAACAGAGAGTACACACTGGCAGAATACCTGACCACTGGGACTGACCCGAAGTTAAGGACAGCTTTGTACAGACTCAGTGAGCATAGTCTTGCTATTGAGAAAGTCCGCCGTAGGCAGACCTGGCTCTCAAGAAAAGACAGGCTATGTGCACACTGCACACAAAATGATGTGGAAACTGAGCTGCACTTCCTAACCTCCTGCCAAATGTATGACTATATTAGACACACATACTTCCCTCAGATTACACAGATCCACAAATAATTAAAAAACAAACCCAATTTTGATAAACTCCCATATCTACTGGGTGAAATACCACAGTGTGCTGTCACACCTGATCTGGTATCACCTGTCCTTGTGATTGTCTCCACCCCCTCCAGGTGTCGCTTATTATCCCCGGTGTATATATCCCTGTGTTTCCTGTCTCTCTGTGCCAGTTCTTCGTGTTTGACAAGTCAACCAGTGGTTTTTCCTTGCTACTATTATTTTTTCCCCAGTCTCTGTTTGTTTCTAGTCCTTCTGGTTCCTGACCACTGCCTGGCCTGACCTGACCTCGAGACTGTCTGGTACTGTTTGGCCTGGTTTATGAACTCTCGCCTGTCCCCAACCTGCCTTTGCCTACTCCCTTTGTTATAATACATATCGGCACTCTACCATCTGCCTCCTGTGTCTGCATTTGGGTCTCGCCTCGTGCCCTTATAGTGTACCATCACAGCAGCAAGATTTGTGACCTGTTTCCACAAGAAAAGGGCCACCAGTGAAGAGCAAACACCATTGTAAATAAAACCCATATTTATGTTTATTTATCTTCCCTTTTGTATTTGAACTATTTGCACATTTGACATTTGAAATGTCTTTATTCTTTTGGAACATTTGTGAGTGTAATGTTTACTGTAGATTTGTATTGTTATTTCACTTTAGTTTATGATCTACTTCACTTGCTTTGGCAATGTTAAAATGTGTTTCCCATGCCAATAAAGCCCTTAAATTGAATTGAATTGAGAGAGAGACACTTAGGCTGTTGTTTCCTGAGTGGAACCATCCTCCAGATAGAGAGGCACAGTCTATAGTCCACCCAACAGGAGGAGAGAGAGAGAGATGCCCCTCGGATCCATAACACTGTAGAATGAACATTGTGCTCACTGGGCTCACTATTATAAAGAGGTCTGGACAGCCTGAAAAACCTGATAGTTTTTGTAAAAAATATTGTCCAATCCAGAGGAAAGTGTATAACAAGAGCCCATTGAAACCCACTTGGCAAAAATGTGAAACAATTCACATGAAATTGACTGTAAGAAAAGTACAGTTTACCTACACAGTGAGAAATTATACATTAAGCAACTTTTGAGAGGTTTCAAAAACAACACTGTCAACCATTTCCTGTTGTTTTTACGGTAACTTATAGGCAGCCACTTGCTTGTAAGTTGCCGTAAAAAAGGTATGGTATGTTACCGTACCGTATTTTACAGTATCTGTTAATGTAACCTGTAACCTGTTAGTGACAGTAAAACAACAGTACTGTAATCTTATGGGGTTTGTATTTTACAGTATTTTAATGTAAATACATAGGATTGGTGCAAACACATACCTGGGGACGGCAGGTGGTTAGAGCGCTGGGCCAGTAACCGAAAGATTGCTAGATATCCCCGAGTTGACAAGGTAAAAATCTGTCATTCTGCCCCTAGCAGTTAACCCACTGTTCCTAGGCTGTCATTGTAAATAAGAATTTGTTCTTAACTGACTAGTTAAACAAAGGTTAAATAAAAATAAACAGGTTGGCTGTTAGGTAATGTGTTTACATATTACAACATATCAATGAAGGCCATATTAGAAGCCTTTGTTAAGGCCTCCAAAAGTCCAAGTGATATAAAAGACCACATATTGGTATTTTTCCAAAAAGTGACTACAGGTCAAAACAGACCACTTCAGAAGCTAGCAGATCCGGTACTTACCAACAACAGCTGCAAATCCCAATAAATCCACATCACGTTTTGACGTACACTTTCCTTGCTTTGGGTCACAACACTATGAAGAATCTAGCAAATACATTTTGTGGATCAGAGTGCAGTATTTATTGAGTTTCATAGCACAAACGTTTGCTGGCAAGTCTCTCACACTGGCTTTAGCCAGGGCCTGTTCTGGTAAGTCCAGAAGGGTTGCATAGCAACAAGTGCCTTGGAGGGAGGCAACATCTGCATAGCCAACAAATTCCCATGATTTGTGAATCTGTTCGGACTGAACAACTAGAGCGACAGCTCAAACGGTTTTTAAAGAATACGATTTTGGCTAAAAGGGATAAGTATCTAACAAAACAACTACATTGTGGCATTCACTAATCATAAACTATTTACATATAATAGAAATGTGGTTACATTTGGGGACAAAATTCTAAATGACTCAACCTTAAAGACTTGCTGCCACTCCAATCTGTCCCCTATAAATATTTAATTGACGGGGCACTACTACCACATATCAGTTAAATTGGTACAGTACTCTCACAAATAGGTGGCACAAATGTAGCCTCTTATAAGGCACACCTCTAAATATGTTAATGAGCCAGAAACAACAATACCATGCACCCACTGGTGGTCAAAAGGTTTTTTGGCACTCCAAAAATACGGTACGGTACTGTATTCTGTGGGACGGAATTACAAGCCTTTGAAAAACAGCAAACATGTTCTCTCTTATTTTAGAGGAGGTGCTTTGATTTTGTCAACCTTGTGCTCTTTGTGTAGCATTATATTTTGAACATTCACAAATACAGTAAGTGTACGATAAAGTCCAAAATACATCTAATATTTCCTGCCTGTTGAATATTTTACCATAATGCAATGTAAGTTCATGAATCTACTGTTTTCAGTTTATGCTGTTGATTATACAGTAATATACCATGAAAATAACATGATGGTTTTCCGTTGTACCATATCATATATTCTACACCACGGAATTAAAACAAACTACTGCTAAATTAACAGTTAAGTCCACTCTGGCCACTGTTTTGGCAGACCTGACAGACCACACCCACACACACCGTCTACTGTCCAAGGGTTAATCACCTTAGTGTTGCTGGCCTGGTGGTTTGGCTGACTGCTCATATTGGACAGACTGGATAACAACATCTCCTCAACCCCTTAGATGAACAGAGGGGTGAGGGGGTTCCCCCTGGCCCCTGAGCACGATTATTTTTTTGCTGCGGTTATATTACTATCTGTGACACGGCCAAACCTAGAGGACAGACACCCTCAACTCAACGAGGACAAAAATAAATGATTCTCTCCAATCCCTCACACTCTCCTTTCATCATTCTTCTTCCCCTTCCAAAGTTTCACTCACTCTGACCTCATTAAAATACTTTTCTCTTCCCTTTCTTAGTTATCGCTGCTCTGATGATATTATATGACTGGAATGGTGTAAGCATACATTTCTTCACACTCACTCACTCACTGGCCTACAGAGAGGGAGCTGTCACACCTAGGTGCAACGTGACTGGTGTATCAATCGTTGTTTGAAGGATTGGACCAAGGTGCAGCGTGGAAGGCGTTCATAATTTTTATTAATGTGAACCAGCAACAAAACAAATAAGAGTAACAAAACGAAACGTACAGCTTTGTAGGGCTAACAAGCAACAATACAAAATCAAGATCCAACAAACAGCGGTGGGAAAAGGCTGCCTAAATATGATCCCGAATCAGAGACAACGAAAGACAGCTGCCTCTGATTGGAAACCATACCAGGCCAACATAGAAATATACAAACTAGAGTACCCACCCTAGTCACACCCTGACGTAACCAAAATAGAGAATAAAAAGGCTCTAAGGTCAGGGCGTGACAGTACCCCCCCAAAAGGTGCGGACTCCGGCCGTAAAACCTAACTCTATGGGGTAGGGTCCGGATGGGCATCTAGCCTCGGTGGCTGCTCCGGTTCGGGACGTAGACCCTGCTCCGCTCGCGGATCCCTCCACTTCCGTGGAACCGGATCGTTGTCGGAGGCTCCGGACCGTGGATCGTCGCCGGAGGCTCCGGACCGGAACCCTCGCCGAAGACTCCGGACCGGGAACCCTCAAAGATGGCTCCGGACCGGGAACCCTCACAGGAGGCTCCGGACCGGGAACCCTCAAAGGAGGCTCCGGACCGGGAACTGTTGCTGGAGGCTCCGGGCCGTGTATCGTCACTGGAGGCTCCGGACCGTGGATCGTCACTGGAGGCTCCGGGCCGTGGGTTGTCACTGGAGGCTCCGGGCCGTGGATCATCACTGGAGGCTCCGGGCCATGGATCATCACTGGAGACTTCGGGCCATGGATCATCACTGGAGGTATGGAGCGTAGAGCTGGCACAACGCGTCCTGGACAAATGACCACCTTCACACGACAAGTGCGGGGAGCAAGCACAGGACGCACTGGGCTGTGAAGGCACACTGGGGATACAGTGCGTAGAACCGGCGCAGGATGTACTGGACCCTGGAGGCGTACTGGAGACCAGGAGCGCTGAGCCAGCACAACCCGTCCTGGACAGATACCCACTTTAGCACGACAAGTGCGGGGACCTGGCACAGAACGCACCAGGCTGTGGAGGCGCACTGGAGACACGGTGCGTAGAACCGGAAAACATGGCACCTGAACGGTGACCAAATCCACACGGTGAGTACAGGGAGTTGGTTCTGGTTCCCACCTTGGCTCCGCCAACCACCCCGTGTGCCTCCCCCCCAAAAATTGGAGGCTGCCTCTCGGGCTTCCGTCGTGGTCGCGAACCCCGGTGTCGTTGTTGTTGCTCCTTCGCTGCCTTCGTCTGCTCCCATGGAATGCGATCCTTCCGGTCAGGATTTCCTCCCACTTCCAGGATCCCTTCCCGTCCAATATATCCTCCCACGTCCAGGATATATGCTCCTCCTGGGCACGCTGCTTGGTCCGTTGTTGGTGGGATCTCCTGTAACGATCGTTATTTGAACGATTGGACCAAGGTGCAGCGTGGAAGACGTTCATCATTGTTATTCATGTGAACTAACGACAAAACAATAAAGAGTAACAAAACGAAACGTACAGCTTTGTAGGGCTAACAAGCAACAATACAAAATCAAGATCCCACAAACAACAGGTGGGAAAAGGTTGCCTAAATATGATCCCGAATCAGAGACAACGAAAGACAGCTGCCTCTGATTGGGAACCATCTTGGTCCGACATTTATTCCAACGAACGTGACAGGAGCTTTTGTACCTGGTGATATTACAGACTACTCAACTCTATTGACTGTCTGAGAAACACAAATATTGAGAAAATGTATCTTTCTTTTCTCCTATCCTTGGATTAATCACTAATCGCGAATGATATAGGAGGATATGATTGCACATGATTGGATATGAGTGGTTTATTTTGTGTGGTTTAATAATCTGCTTCTATACCACACGCACATATAATGTGCACATTGTGCAATCATATCCTATATCAATCAGTGATTAAATCCAAGGAAGGGAGAAAAGAAAGATACATTTTCTGAATCAGACAGTCAATAGAGTTGAGTAGTTTACTAGTCTGTAACATCACCGGGTACAAAAGCTCCCTCTCTGTAGACCTGTGAGCTTGACTGACAGAAGTAGGTAGCATTGAGAGTAAAGTCTGACATAAGTTTTACGTCTGAAAACAGCTTTTTCCTAGGCTTAGAGGCCATGACAAAGCAAAGGTTTAGGAGATGAAGCCAAGGTTTTTTCTAACTGTCCTTAAATATTTTTTTAAAGGACGTAAAACTAAAAACAGAAAGATTTACCTTGAGCTGAGCACATAGTCTCAGATCCTGGAGTGTAGACACACACACACGCCTTGAGAGTAGAGCATTAGCGGAATGTTTCAGCGTGCTGAAAGAGGATTAGGCCAATCTAACAGTACAGACACAGGTAAAACAGAGGGGTTTCTCTCTCTCTCACTCTCTCTCTCTCTCTCTCTCTCTCTCTCTATTCAATTCAATTCAATTCAAGGGGCTTTATTGGCATGGGAAACATGTGTTAACATTGCCAAAGCAAGTGAGGTAGATAATATACAAAAGTCAAATAAACAATAAAAAATGAACAGTAAACATTACACATACAGAAGTTTCAAAACAATAAAGACATTACAAATGTCATATTATATATATATGCAGTGTTGTAACAATGTACAAATGGTTAAAGCACACAAGTTAAAGTAAATAAACATAAATATGGGTTGTATTTACAATGGTGTTTGTTCTTCACTGGTTGCCCTTTTCTGGTGGCAACAAGTCACAAATCTTGCTGCTGTGATGGCACACTGTGGAATTTCACCCAGTAGTTATGGGAGTTTATCAAAATTGGATTTGTTTTCGAATTCTTTGTGGATCTGTGATCTGAGGGAATATGTCTCTCTAATATGGTCATACATTGGGCAGGAGGTTAGGAAGTGCAGCTCAGTTTCCACCTCATTTTGTGGGCAGTGAGCACATAGCCCGTCTTCTCTTGAGAGCCATGTCTGCCTACGGCGGCCTTTCTCAATAGCAAGGCGCTCTCTCTCTCTCTCT